>NW_015164704.1:395142-500864 GCF_001447785.1 Gekko japonicus
TGGGAATCCCCCACGGGCCCCGTCTCCAAGCAGGGGGTACATCCAGTCCTCACTCTCCCTGGGGACAGGTCGATGCCGCCCGACCGCTCCCAGCCCCTCCGTCTCCGGGATTAATCCTTTATCAAACAGACTCAGAAGGGGTCGGGGGCGGCCAAGACAGGTAGGCCGGCAGCCGGGGAACCGTTCCCCCCACCGCGCTCGTCGAAGGCGCGGCCGTCGTGGAGACCACCTGGGTAGTTTCCGTGGTGACCACTGGTGTGGAGGTCGTTGGGACCGATCCCGTGTCCCCCTCCGTATTCGGAATGGGTTCCTCCGTCCCGCTCATGATCGTATCAGACTCGGGACGATAGGAACGATGAGTTCTAACAATATGTTGGATCCCCAAGCATTAAGAATAAATCCACGTTTCAGGAAAAGCAAGGTTTATTTCAAAGCGTTGGAAAGACACTCAAACACGTTCTTTGTTAGAACTGGCTACAAACTGTAAAACCAACCATAATAAAGGGATTCAAAACAGGTACAGGACCAATGGGTCATTTTCCCGCTGGCGGGCGAGAGGAAACGGTTGCGCGCTCTTTTCCTGAGAACCCAGTTACTCTCTAGACATAATACAATTGCAGTTCCCACCATCTAAAAGCAACAAGCCGGCTATGAAGCGAACTCCCACAAGACGACCTCCAGTTGTTTGGCTTAAGCGTTTCAGCAGAGTACAATAACAGCACACGGGAAGGAGGGAGGGGGGAGGGGAACAACGGTACCGAAGTACCAGGAACACAGAACACCATGGCAGCTAGCTGACAGTAAGCAGCCTTGAGCCACTTCGGCAGGAGGGTGGGGTAGAAATGTAATTAATAAATAAATAAAGCCCGCATTCCTGGGCTCGGATTAGTCCATCAAGCACTGTCCAGTTTAGCATAGCTAAGAGAGCCAGTTTGGTTTGATTCCCCACTCCTCCACTTGTACCTGGCTGGATGACCTTAGGCAAGCCGTAGGTTTGATAAGAGCTGTTCTTGAAAAAGAGCAGTTTCTGTCAAGAGCTCTCTCAGCCCCACCTACCTCACAGGGTGTCTGTTGTGGGGAGGGGAAGGGAAAGGCGTTTGTAAGCCACTCTGAGACACCTTTGGGTAGTGAAGGGCGGGGTATAAATCCAATCTCCTCCTCCTCTTCTCCTCCTCTTTTCCTCCTCCTCTTCTTCTCCTCCTCCTCTCCTCCTCCTCCTCTCCTCCTTCTTCTTCTTGTAAATTCCATATTAGGGATGGGCATGAACTGACTCACAAATGTAATTTCATGACAAATTTTGGGTAGTTTGTGGTTCGCAAACCAAAATTTGCTAACTGAAGGAAGGAACTTCCATGAATTTTAAGGCAGTTCATGGCAATTTGTGGCAGTTCATGAAGAGCAGAAAGCAGTGGTTTAAATGGCTTGGAACCATTTAACCCCCTGCTTTCTGTTCTTCAAAAAATGGCAGGGATCAGAAAGCCGGAGTCATGAACCACTATGAACTGATTCCATTCATGACCCAACCTACCAGTTCATATCAGTCTGTAGTTTGATTCATGGTTCAGCCACAAACCATGAAGTGAAATGAACTGTAAAAATGTGGTTCATGCCCAAGCCCATTCCAGATACTTGGTCACAAATGCTAGAGAAATGGGTCATTGTAGTGCTTAAAGGCAGTGGTCTTGAGCACATGAAGCTGCCTTATACTGAATCAGACCATTGGTCCATCAAGTTCAGTATTGTCTATTGACTCTAGTAGCAGCTCTCCAGGTCTGAGGTAGAAAGCTTTCACATCACCTACTGCCTGATCCTTTTAACTGGAGATGCCAGGAATTGAACCTGGGACCTTCTGCATGCCAAGCAGATGCTCTACCAATGAGCCACAGCTCCTCTTCATCTTTACTAGACCCCAAGACCACTGCATGGGATCCACTAATCTGTAAGCACATGAAAAGGAAATTGTGTGACATCAGAGCAATGTGATGGGCAGAAAACCGAGCCACAGTTATGACCTGACTGGTTTCAAGGCCAGGAGCATGGGCAGCAGACTAAGACAGGGTCTGGAAACACAACGTGAGTATCAGTTGGTGTATTGTCCTGAAGAAGCAGACAAGGATCAGATCCATGGGAGACTTGTTTCTACCAGTGAGTTACCATATCTTGGGGTTCTGCAACTCCTCTCAGTGTTTATGCCAAGAGAAGCAAGAGGCATGATACTCTTGCTTTCTACTAGCAGTAGTTCCTTCCAAAGAAGATGACATCTTTATAGGAGCTCTGTAGGGCTTCTGCCTCACGGGACCACTGTTTTAAGCAGCTGAAGTGCATAACTTTCATGGTATTGTATGTTGTGTCACAAACTGACTGATCTTTGATACCTCTGTTTGGACTTTTGCTCAGGAATGTTGAATGTCCTTAAGGTATCCAATGTCAGTTCTATAAAAATGCACCTGCCTTGTTTGCTATAGCACTTGCATTGTGGACTGTGGTGAATGTTATCTGACCTATATAACATGACATAAATAACTAGCATAAATTGGGGAGGATTAAAAGTCTTTCCGAAAGCAAGTACTGGTAACTTCTTTTCAGGGTCAGGCTGAATGATAAGAACTTCTGCTTTGTAAACTTCCCTGGCTAATAAATTAATATTCCAATCAGTTTTTGGTCATTTATTTTCTTCTCCATCAAATGACAGCCATTAACTGCTGCTACTGAATATTAATTGCCCAAACAGAATGTGTCATCAGCATTTATTTGATCTGCAGTAGTATTAGGATTTTTAAAAACAATGCAGCACATGGCAGCAGGAAGGGTTCGAAACAAAATAAGAAAACAGGAATTACCATTTCCAGATGCTACCAGGTTGGATTTTCTCCCTTGTAGAAACCAATGCAACTTCATGGACTGCAGTGATAAAATCCAATCAAACCACAGAAGAACATAAAGAACAGTTTATTCTCTGGAGAAGGCTGTGCTGGTATTACAGGGAAAGGCAGTGATAGGCTCTTTTGGCCATTTAGGCCTTGAATGTTTGATTTTTTAAAAATCCTTTAAAAATAACTTGCCTGCAGCTATATGACTGGGGGTGGGTAGAAGTGCCAGGAAGTTGAAAACTCACCTGTAGATCTTGCGTGAATACTTAGAGTGCATTTGTAGTAGCTGAGATTACAAACAATCCTGCACAGTTTCCCCACGATTAACACTTTTGCTATGAGTTCTTTTTGTTCTTATTTATTTCAAGAGCAGCTCTTGATCATTAATTCTTTTTCCTAGTCAAGGAGAAGGAGAAGGAAATGAGGATCAATAAAGCCCTCAGTTATCTCCGATTGTCGATGAACAGTGCATTTCTTGCCCACACTGTTTCAGCAGTCGTAGCGTTTGTAGATGACACTTGAAGATAAGTATTGCAGTTTGGGGCTCTCTCTCTTTTTTTCACAAAGAGAAAAATACCTTATTTGTAATGTTTTCAAAAGCTGAGAGGCTGCTGGCATGAGTCATGAATAATGCAAGTGCTTCCACTGATGCGCATGAAACAAGCTCACTGCTTTTCCTGCCCATTGTACTGACAGAATGTGCAGTACAGTTTTCTTCACATGTAACTCTCAGCATGCTAGAATAGTGCCCTTCGTCAGCCAGTTGTGGAGCACTTCAGGCTTCCAGGGTTGCCAACACTGCACTGAGAAATTCCTGGAGATTTGGGTGTGGAGCCTGGGGAAGGTAGGGATATCAATGGGGTGTAATGTCATAGAGTTCAATCTCCAAAGCAGCCATTTGCTCCAGGGAAACTGATTTCTTTCTTCTGAAGACCAATTTTAGTTCTGGGAGATCTCCAGGTACCACTGTGCCCCTGTGGAATTCAAAGTTTTCTGATTTTCTTTTTTAATTTACAGAATTTGAAAATTAGGGAATTCCAGGACCCGTGCCAGCCAGCAAGAAACCTAGACAGACTTTGAATATCATTCCTAGTTACAGCCTATGGCTAGCAGGACTTTGCTTAAACCATTTTTATGCCATTTCCCCATCCATATATATAAAACAGCAATTAACAAAACACATAAATGGGAAGAAAGGTCAGTAACAGAATGTCAAACAAAACAAAACGTTTTCACCCACTGGCAGAAAATAATGATAGAGGGGAATAGAAAATTTCCCTGGGAAGGGAATTCCATAATTTGGTACTTCAACTAGGAAGGCCCTTTCTCAGGTTGCCACTCATCATCCACCCTTACATAATGGGGGCACCTGAAGCAGGGCCCCTGAAGATGACCATAGTGGCTGTGTAGATTTCTATAGGAGTAGGTGGTCCATAAAATATGCTGGTCCCAAGCTATATAGGCTTTAAAGGTCAGTACCAGTATCTTGAATTGGGCCCGAAGCAAACAGGGAGTCAGTATAGGTGGAACAAGACTGGAGTGATATGGTCCTTGAGACCCACTCCAGTTAGCATTCTGGATGCAGCATGCTGTACCAATTGTAGCTTCTGAACACTCTTCAAGGGCAACCTCACATAGAGCACATTGCAGTAGTTTAATCTAGATGTTACCAGGACATGCACCAGTGGCAAGAACCTTTTTGGACAAAAAAGGCATCCCTGACCAATGTCTCCACCTGCTTATCCAAGAGGAGGCCTGGGTCCAGAAGCATCCCCAAGCTCCAACCTGCTTCTTTAAGGGGAGTGCAATCCCATCTAGAACAAGAGGTTGCTGAGGTTAAGCTTCAGCTTTTAGAGAAAGGATTGTGGCCATTAAGAACTGGATCATATTTGCACATTCATCATACTGAAGTGCAGCCTTGTGCCTGGAAGAACTTCCAAGGGCTGAGATTTTCCATCTGCTCAGTCCTGTCCCACCCCTGGCTGCTCAAGCCATCAAACGGAGCTGTAACTTGGTGCTTTTATATTCGTTTAAATTGGCGATTCAGTGTTGGAATGATTTTATTAGGATGTGTTAGATACTTTTAGCCACCTTGATCATTCTGGGAACAGAAATGTGGGATATAAGCTATGAGAGAGTAGTCTCTTTAGGTAGTAATTTTGCATTAAGCAATACAACTAATAATATTATTCAGTGGAGAAAACAGCACCCTTGTGGCAGGACTGGTGCCAGCTACGTATTTTTCAACCTAATTTGATTGGCAAGCATTATGAGGCATCTGTTTATTAGGGTGGAAGATGTAGTGACCAGTCTAGACACTGTAGCTGACCAGTTCAAGTCTTTGGGCAAAGAACTTGCTCAGTGTTGAACATCATCCTATCAGCCTTCATGCTGACCACACAGGGAACTGAAGTTGATTAACAACATTTCTCAGCATATTCTTGGTATGTAGGCAAAGAAAAATAAGGTTTGGTGATCGTACTGATCCAAACTTTGAGCCATGGTGGGTCTTGGACAGTGTTCCCTCTAAGCTGAGTTAGTGTGAGCTAGCTCACAGTTCCTTAGCCTCCGGCTCACACATTTTTGTCTCAGTTCAGGAAGGATGGCTCCAGAGCAAACTAATTTATGCACTAGCCAGATCACTCACTCACAATTTTAATGCCCGTAGCTCGCAAAGTAGAATTTTTGCTCACAAGACTTCACAGTTTAGAGGGAACATTGGTCTTGGATAATCTGTAGGGTGGCTGTTTAGAGTGTCTGCACTAATGAATTTAAATTGAAAAAGTAAAATTTATTTATTTGCAGTTCCGTTTCAAATCTCTCTTATAATTGCTGAATGGTGGTGGCTTCTGTCCTATGGGGTGGCGAGATTGCATGCGCTCCCTCGGCCATTGGCCCATCGGCTGCCAGTCAAGACTACTGGCGTGCCATTGGCTGGGTGTGCTCCTCTTCCCTGCCCACTGCCCTTTCAACCACTTTGCTCTGTGCCAGAAGTACTCTGTCTCCCAACGAACACAGTTCTCTTGCTTAGCTTCTGTCTGGGACAAAGGTTTCCCTCAGTGGCTTTTGTGAGGAACTCATAAGGTTGTCAGCTTCAGGTAAGGAAGCCAGTTTAAGGAAGCCAGAATTTTGGGAGGGGAGAGGGGAGGCCTCAGCTGAATAGAATGCCATAGAGGCCACCGGCCAAAGCATTCTAACTTTTCCTTCAGTGGCTGTTGGTAGGCAACCAAGCTTGGTTCTGCCAATAAATAGACAAAGGAACAAAACCCTTTCTACGCCTCTGTGAGGAACTCATTGGGCCCAGTCCTGAGTATGGTTGCCATATGGTTTGGAAATTCCTGTTGAGTCCTTCTGCCTCCCCAAACACTGCCATCCACAGGATCCACCCCCCAAATCTTCAGGTATTTCCCTATTCAGAGGTGGGAAGCCTACTTTCCCCTCAGTGCCTGCTGCTGGTCAACCGAGCTTGGTTTCTGTCAGTAAAAGGCCCTTTCCACACCTATTTTGGCCTTGGGAGAAAACTCATTGTGTCCTTCTACCCTGCTGACAGGCCCCTCCCCCCATGACAGCCAAGGCTTCAGAGCACAATAGAGGCTGCAGGTGGGGGGGGGATAGAAAGCTGAACAGTGAGGGGGAAATGAAGGTACATTGATGCTTGGCTGGGAAGGAGATAGGGTTGCCAACTCCAGGTGGAAAATTCCTGGAGATTTGAGGGATGGAGCCTGGAAAGGGTGAGGTTTGAGGAGCGATGGGACCTCAGACAGGTACAGTGCCATAGACTCTGCCCTCCAAACCAGTCATTCCATAATGGGGAATCACCATTGCCAATCTCCAGGTGAGGGCTGGAGATCACTCAGAATTACAAATGGTCTCCAGATGGCATTGATCCATTCCCCTGGAGAAAATGGTGGACTCTGTGTCCTTATACCCTGCTGAGATGCCCCCCCCCCCCGGGACAGCCAATGTGATGAAGCAGTCAGAGCTTCAGAGCATGGTAGAGGCTGCAGGTGGGGGGGAGATGGAAAACTGAACAATGAGGGGGAAATGAAGGTAGGTTGATGCTTGGCTGGGAAGTAGATAGGGTTGCCAACTCCAGATGGGAAAATCCTGGAGATTTGAGAGATGGAGCCTGGAGAGGGTGAGGTTTGAGGAGGAGTGGGGCCTCAAACAGGTACAGTCCTATAGACTGCCCTCCAAACCAGCCATTCCCTCATGGGGAACCACTGTTGTCAATAACCAGGTGGGGCCTGGAGATCACTCAGAATTACAACTGCTCTCCAGATGGCATTGATTCGTTCCCCTAGAGAAAATGGTGGACTCTTTGTCCTTATACTCTGCTGAGGTTGCAATGGCAAATTGAAGCTGAGTGCCCACGGCCTTGGCACTCTCCCAGAGCCTCTTTCTAGTACTCATTCTATTTATTTCCACAATGGGCCTTATTCCTAGTAAGTAATAAAACCTTAGCTTAACCCATATTGTCTGGCGAAGAGTATTGTGTCAAAACATGTGGTAGCGATCATATCCCCTTTCTCTGTGTAATATATGTTATACTTAGTGGGTGATATAGATATCTATGCAGGCTATGTAGTTCCTCTCAAAGTCCAAACAGTTGAAAGCTGGTCCATCATGGAATATCATGTATTCTGGATACAGTGAGAGGTTGATGTGTGGCTAAATGTTCAGTGGTCTGATACTTCATTTCTAGTGGAGGAAAAAAATGTAGAGGAATTTAATAATAAAATTTCCTGTCATTCACTTTGCACCATTTTGCATTCTCAGAATGAGAGCTAATAATGTGTTGACTCGAGACCAGAGATCAAGACAAACGTGGAAAAAGAATGACAACTGTGTTGAGGCTTTTTCTGGTGGTGTAAAACCCTGTCCCACACATGAAATATGATGTTGATGACCTTGAAATGGTTCACAGAGAAGGAAGTAAAAAATTTAAAGGTTGGAGCAGGTTTATATATGAGGGGATATCTGGATCATTTACTTAGAAAGGACAGTAAGAGAGAGCGTGACAGAAAGAGTTTAAAATAATGAGGAATTTACAGAAGACAGATGGCTTGCTCCCCTATAGTCAGTCTCTGAAAGCATACCATGAACCGGTTGCCATTTACTGAAGTTGATTCGTAGCAAATTTAGCATAGATAAATTTAGAAAAGATAACTAACTCCTTCACACAACATAATTAATCTGCGGAATTCCCTCCTACTGGGAAATTGAATCAAATAGTTTAATGAGATTTAAATGGGAGTTGGATGGATGTGTGAATAACTACTGCACAGGCAGTTAAGCTAATATACTAACTTAGTTCAGCATGGCAAGGGAGAGCAAACATTCCCTTTCTGGACAGGAGTTGATGATGTGTAGGAGTAACTAAAGACTGTTATCCTCAGACAGAAATTTGTTTGCAACAATATATCGGTTCCCCGCTGATTGTTTGCAAGTTCTGCAAGAAGGGTGGCATACAGATAAGATTTCCAACAGTCAGAAGTATTTTGTTAGCCTTTATTTTAATCACAGGACGGCCAGAAGGTGTTATTTGTACTTCCTTCTCTCTTCAACTGTATAGCTGCTAGCTGCTGAAACAGGCTGCAGTGGGAGAAGACAAGAGGGATATGATGGGTTATTGGATGAGGTTTACCCTCAAAAAGTAGCCCTGTGACACACTAATTGGAGTAATGCTGCCAGTGTTACTATTATTCTCAGGTAGTTATTCTCCAGTGGGACAATTTGTTAACATGCTCTTAATTACAGATAAGGTTGTCACTTACATGAGCAGCAACGTTTTTCCCCAGACTCCATCCCCCCCCAACTGGAGCTGTCTGATTAGTAGACTGCCTATCATGATTTTGGCTCTGATTCTGTCAGAGTGCATACATAAGGAAAGCCTATTACTTCACTCACCCAGGTTGGGAGGGAAGGTAGTATCAGTTGCAGCTTCAAAGGAGATGCTAAAGTCTCAGAGAGGCTTACAATCTCCTTTCCCGCCCCCTCCCCGCAACAGACACCCTGTGAGGTAGGTGGGGCTAAGAGACACAAAACAAAAGCCCTCCACTACTTTCACAGCTTCTCATTTACATACCCATGATCCTCTGTTCTGCTCCTTCAACCACCCCCAGATCCAGAACAGTCTGGTAAGCTAGGGTGCCAGGTCCATAAGCACAGTTCAGCAACTATAGCTAGAAAGCAGCATGGCTACCACATAGCCACAAACTGTTTGAGATATTTGTCAATTAAATAATCAAATCTGGGGATTGGTTCACCAGAACTGCAACCATCAAATATGGTAAATTCAACTGGCGTAGCTGTGAAATTCACAGCATTCCTAATATAGAGCTGGGTCTCATCACCATATGATGACACTTGCTCTGATGCTTTTGGCTATTTTATTCAAAGGTCTCACATGTAAGTTACACAGCACAAACAAAATTATTGAACCCTGTGAAACCCCAAAGAATAAATCCCATGGTCTGACTCCTTGTCATTCAAGATGACTTTGTGAACATGAGGTGACAAAAATACTGAAACCGTTTTGAATGTGACTGGTGGTAAAACTTTTAAAATGTCAGTAATAAACTCAAATTAATATTTCATACTGCAAAAGGAAATTGTGTGACTGGAAATTTAAAAAGAAGCATGTCCTAAGTTTATTTGTTCCAGTTTATAATGTTTAATTACAGAATGTAGACAGTAAAGAGATGGCTCTTCTTTAGTATTGTCCCTGTAGTTGCAGATATGAGTGGGTATTTGTTAGCTTCTAAGTAATATAATAGGAATTCATAAATTTAGTCTTAACTAAGTTTTGGGGTGTGTACGATTTCAGGCTTTGCTGTGGTAGTATTTATGGTCATGTTTATATTTTTCAAATGTGTTCCTAAGTAGATTGAAATGATCAATGAATAGACATAATTAATTACTAAATAATTGCACAAGTTTTGGGAGTTATTTATGTATCTATGCACACTGGGGAAATATGATTTCACAAGGAAAGATCAGTGTGTTGTATCCCTTGATGTGATTTCTGTACTAATGCTCCAGTTACTTCTTTGCAAATTGGTGAGGAATTCCTGAATCTGCAGCAATCTTAAAACTCTCTCTCTCTGGCTCATTGTATTGTTTCCTTTTAACAATTTTAGCCCAGCTTCCTTATTGAATCAGACCATAAGTCCATCACAGCAAACTCCTACATGTGGAAATATATCTTGCATCTCTATGAGTAGAGTATCAAAGGAGAGACCACTACATTAGTTGTACTGCTCTTTTCTAACTTGCATGTTTCAGCAGGAATTTTGTCAGGCACTTAAACAAATTATCTGAAAGGGCAGAGTTTTACTCTGGGGAGCCAGTGTATGGAATATACCATGTTGTAAGCTTTTCACAATTTTCTGTACTCCCTAACAATTGTAGTCAGATTAAATTTATATCCTATTCACCCCATTTTTAATACCATCAATTATCTAAATTAATTGCTTCCAAAGAACAATCTCAGGACCCAGAAAAGACAAGAAAAATACTTTTGGTTAATTATCTTGTAGCTGTAATTGAGATGACCTCTTCCCATTGCAATGAAATTAATTCCTTTTATGAACTCTGCAATTCTGACCTTGTCATAAGTGTTCCGTTAAGCATTGTTGGAGGTAAAATGGTACCATTAAAATCACATTCCTTTCCTACCTTCTTTGAAGAACAATGGTAGATATCTGAGTGATGGTGGTGGTGGGGAACTTCTGTGATTTCAACCGAAGAAATTTTGTATTGAAGTTAGTATCTTCTATGAATTCTGCCATTTTGACTGTGTTGCCAGCTTGGGAATAAAATTTAACATTCATCTGTAGCAAAGCAAACTTTTGTTAAGATCGCAGAAGTTGGCATCAAACTGGATTTCGCGGGAAGAAAAGTGGCTGAGAACAAGGACACAGGAGGATAATGGCAATCTCTTGCTAGGGAACAATGGTAACTAATGCTAGGGAATTTACCAGAACCTTTAATTGTTTATGTCTTGCAGCACAAAAGAAGTTCTAATGTATTCTGGCACACATTTAAGGTACTGCCATCCTACTATGTCTCTTTGCAAGAATCTCTTGTGTTATGTTTGGCCATAAAGCCCTTCATGAACAGTGTGAGAAAGATCACTAGAAGAGGGAAGCAGGAGGTTCTCCAGATGCTGAACTGCCTCAGTTTCTCTGACTCAGTGTTGCCTTCATTCGTTGTTGTTGTTGTTTTTTTAAATCAAGATTTTTATTGAAGTTGAAGATGTTATACATATGACATAGTAAGCATGAATAACTTCATTTTTGACATTATAATACAAAGCATGAAGAGTAACAAATATATTACCACAATAACTAGAAACAAGGTAAATATTCACTAAAGTCAAACAGTTTACAAATAATATAAATCTTTCAGAAAATATGAGTGTACCTTGGAGTAATTAGAAAAGGTTGAAGTTAGAAGTGAGTCAAAATAATACGCTTATATACTTTAGCGTCTCACTTAATTAACAAGAAACGCCTTTGAAATATTTTTATGACTGCATTTCACTCAGAAAATTGTTGTATGCAGTCTCTTTGGGATTTTGTCTGGTGGGGTTTAGTTAAATCCATAAGCTTTTCCTACTATCTCATTCTTCTGACAGTCTCCCACGATGGCTTTCATAAGTTTTTGTCTATAATTTATATGACGTTTTCTATTACATATTTGCATTCTTTTTGTCATGCAGCATCCAACAAATAGAGCAGGCACATGCTAAAAATAGAATCTAAATAATTACATTAAAATAATTGAACATTTTTGTATCTTGTGTAGCATCATACTAACCATTTCCCTTTAAATAGGGAACACACGAAGTGCCTTCAAGGTCAGTCTGGTCTACTTTGACCGCAAGTGGTTTTCCATGGTCTCAGGTAGGGGACTTTCACAGCACTTATTACCTGATTCTGTTAGCTGGAGATATTGACGACTGAGCCTTCTGCATGCAAAGCAGATGCTCTGCCACTGAGCTGAGCCACCTCCCCTAAGAATATAAATTAAGTATGGTAACAGTGAAAGTCCACATGCTCCCATCTTTCTTAAATTAACAATGAAGCAGTAAGCCATTTATGTACAATTAACTAGATTCCATAGAATTACTGTCCTGCACACACCTTAATGCTTGCCTGTATGTTTTCCAAAATATTGGCTAGTCTTTTATGTAGTTAAATAGAACTAATACTGTATATGGTTTTAATGAGGATGAATTGAAGGAGTACCGCAGAAGTCTAAGATTAGCACGAAGATCCAGGATGTTTGGGGTAGGGTTGTAGTTCAGTGGTAGAGCATCTACTTAGCATGCAGAAGGTCTCAGATGCAATCCCTGGCATCTCCAGTTAAGGATCGGGTAGCAGGTATATGAAATATCTCCACCTGAGACCCAGGACAGCCTCTGCCAGTGCGTGTAGACAACAATAGAGATGGTCACGAACCGGCTGATGAACTAAAGTTCATCATGAATTTTGGCAGGTTTGTGTTTTGCGAAGCAATGTTCATGAACTGAAGAACCGCGATGAACTTCTCTTGCTTTCTGCTCTTCACAAATTACTACAAACTGCATCAGAATTCATGGAAGTTCATGGTGGTTCATGGTGGTTCTTCAGTGCATGAAAAAACAGCTGAGCCATTTAAGACCAAAGCCATTTAAACCAAACAGCTGAGTGCCCCCCTCCACTCAGCTGTTTGTAAACCCCTGCTTTCTGCTCCCCGTGAAAAGCTGTGGGGAGCAGAAAACAGGCTTTAAACTTTAAATGGCTCCTGAAATGATACAAGCCAGGTAAGTTCTTAAGCCAACTTCCTGGTTCATGAGGATTCATATATAGGAAAAGGCGGTCCCTCAGATATGTTGGACCCAGGCCATATAAGACTTTAAAGGTTATTACCAACACCTTGAAGTGAATCCAGAGCTTTTCTAGAAAATCCTAGGGAGTTTTCTCACCCTAATGACATCACATCCAGTTTTCACCAGAAGTGACACACCCTGCCCCAGTTTCCTCCCTTTTCTAGTGCCAGCCTGTAAAGCACTGCAGGGAACAGGGGTCATAGTTAGAGGAAGGCTCCTGAGGCTGGAGAAAGGCTTCAAACTTTGTGTTGTGGCAGAAGTGGACGGGGACGTGAAAATGGCCCTGGAGCAAGCCAAGTTGAGCAGCCCCTTTATTAGATAAGCCAGAGTTTCACTCAGCTCAGTGGAGCCAACAATCAGCATTAGTTCACCCACTACATTCTTCTCCAGACCAGCAGCTGTGCAGGAGGAGACAACTGGTGAACTGTAACCACTGATGAAGCTTCTGAGCCACAGGTCCCTGGGGGCTGTGCTTGATCGTGCTTGGCTGTGCTTGATCATGACCCCAGTGGCCCTGTAGGATAATGGTAGAGGGGGAAATTCCCCTATAAATTCAATGACCAGTCTGCCACTCCTTAGGGGAGTAGTAGGATACAGGCCAATGGGCTTAGAAGGGTATAACTCTTTTTTAGAGTTGCGCTGTAGATCAGATTACCAAGCAGCCTGTTGTTTGCCAAATATCATCTTCGTATTTTGGTCAGTTCTCTCACTTTGCTTCTCACAAACACTGAACTGAAGCCTCCCCTTGTTCTCAAGTATGTTTGTGTAAGAAGAGAAAGGAATTTCTCCTGGCTGTCAACTATGACTGGTGCAAGGAAGTTCAGTGGGGCAATATGATAAGGTACATCTGTGTGACACAATCAGCATGCATCCACCTGCGTTATGAGCTGGGAGAGCACTTATGCAAACAGATGAGTTTTCATGAAGAAAACGTGTTTGCAAAGCCATTCTGAATTGAGCCAAAAGGGATTCACCCTTCATAAGTTCTCAAAGCACCCTTTGTCCTGTGTCCCTCCCTTCTATCATTACTTTGCATCTTTCATAAATGTGCTTCAAACTTTGTGTTGACAGCCCGAATTGTCATAGAATCTTGAATCTAGGTCAGCAAAGAGATTAACATTCTGAGCAATGATAAGGGGGGTAGCCAAAGCCTTGCCACCTCTCCCCTCTCTGAATTCACAGCTTCTTTTTGTTTGTTTTGTTTTGAAGGTCAAATGTTCAAAGTAATTTATCAAGTCGTGTTCTGATTTTTTTTAAAGTGTAAGGCTGGGAAGGAGTAAGAGATGGCCCTTGTGAACCCCTTCCCCATGCTACTTTACAGCTGAAAATGTCTGCAAAAATATTTCATATATCACTTTGGGGTAGTTTTGCTAATGTGACAAATTGCTTTGATGCACCATGCAGCAACCACCTGTAATGACTGCATTGCATATGGAAGGTAGACATTTCTGACTGTCATGTACCTTCAGTGTAAGTTTATGCCGGGCAACATGCCATGTTTTGCTCTGATCCTGTTTAAAACTAGAAGTGGTCACTGCAACCCTGCTGGCAAATGGAGATTTATGTTTTCCTTTAAAAGTTGGCTTTAAGATGTTTAGAAAAATCAGAACAGAAGGTACCAATTTAACCTTCATTAGCAAGTTTTAGTATTCATGTTACAGGGGAAAGAAAGCTAATTTTCCCAAATCTCACTAATTACAAAAGTGGTATGGGCTCTAACACCTTAAAAGAAGATGCTGGAATTGAGCATCGGTTAATAATGTGCAACTTTCTTTGGCATGTGGCTAGGAGCTTGGACAACAATGACAAATGTTTTTGCCTTATTTCTTTGATTACATATATTTAGCAATTCTCTATACTAGCTCCTTACTCTAATTGTTAGTGCTACAGAAGGAAAAGAAAACAACCAAAACGTTAAATTCTTCAGCCATTTACAAAGCTATTCTCTTTTTTTTAAGTACCCTTGGGTACACTTTTATTAATTTTTCTTTTATAATCTTTTATAATCTTCTCATTATATTCAAGTAGAAGCTTAGCCAACATTGTTTCTTTCAGTCAGAGCATGATAGTACTTAGCTTAACATGTTCCCAGACATGTGAAACAGTAGCACTCTAATGTTGTCATCCTAGGAACAAAGTTCCTTTCCTTCACTATTGAATACCCAAAGTCATCCTGCACAAATCTGGGATTTGGAGACAAGACTTCTGGGCAGAGGACTTGTATCTAAGGAAGTATTTGGCCAAACCCATCTTTCAACCTCCTCCTAGCAGGCTGTGTTGCCTGTGCCCCCTTTGCCTAGGGCTCATTCTGCAGTGGCTTAGAACATCTTGGTTCCCAGCCATATTTGTGGAACATATTGGGTGCGTTCAGACGCGCCGTTTCAGCCGGCATAAACTGCTCCGGTTGGATCCGTTGCAGTTTATGCCTGCTGAAACATGATCACACTTACCTCCTGTCTGCGGATCCCATCGCTGTATGCCCGTTCACATGCAGTGGGCGTCGGCGTTTTTAAAAAAACACCTCAGTTTGAGCATGCGCATAGGCAGCCATCCACAGAATGGCGATCTTCACGCATGCGCAAAAAACCCCGTCTTACATTTAAACTTTAAAGGTAAGGACTTACCTTTAAAGTTTAAAGAGCAAAGTAGCCTCCCTGAGGTCCCAGACACCTCCAAAACGTTAAACTAAGGCCCTTTTCTTTCTTTTTTTAAACAAACGCCAGGGCGAAGCTTCGCCCAAGCGCATATCGCCGACCTTTAAAAAAAATGGTGGGCGAAAATCGGAAGCCTCAGGCTTCCAAACGGAAGTGGCTAGACACCGGTGGAGAGCGATCAGATGGGGGTAAAGCGATTACAACCGTTGTACTCAGGATACCACCACTTGGGGACCTAGTGGCAGAATACAATGGTTTAAAGCTCTTTACAACGGTTAGGGATGGAAGGCAGATGTTCTACGTGTGAACGCTGGTAAGTACACCGATTCCAACCGGCACCTAAACCGTTGTAAATGCCCCGTCTGAACGCACCCATTGTGGAACAGCCTCTTGTAAGAAGCCAGGGGGGCTCTTCCTACCTTCCGGGCTTTTAGATTATATAAAATGGAGTGATTCCATAGTGCATTTGGGGCAGCTTGAATCTATGCAAAAATAATAATAATTTTTTTCTGGGTATGAAAGGGATATGATTGCTTATTTTAAGGGATTTGATGTTTATTATACTTTGTTACATGGTGGTTAAACTTGCTTCAGATCCTGATTTGTCAAGAGACAGGTAGTCTTATAAATATGTTATAAAGAAATACATTTTAATATAAAGGCAATCTTATAAATGTATGGATGTATTAATATCAAAATATCATATTTTGATATTTATTGTTTTGTTACATGGCTGCTACTCATCATGCCTCCCGATTTTTCAGGATAAAAATGGTCATATATATTTATTTTTATATTTATATTTTATATAAAAATGTTATATCAACTCGGGGGGACACAAATCTTGTAGAGATGGCTATATTTTAGTATCGGAGCCAGAATTTTGTTTTCTCAGTGGTGGCCAGAACAGTGCTCGGTAATAGCTAGTTCAACTAAGAGGGCTTCCACCCCCCCAGTCAGGCCAGGGGATCCCCTGATTCCGGGGCCCCCAATCTGCTGCCAGCCAGCTGGCCAGCAGAGGAAGCCCACGGGAACGCCGCTGGTGCATTGGCATAACTGGTAGTGACGCCATCACGCTGGGTCTGTCGTGTGTGTGTGTGGGATCTCTACCCCACTGCAGGTAAGGTGAGACCTGGCAACCCTATCAACCAAGCAGTATAAATTGGTGCAAATATGTTATAAACTGCACAGGTTAAGAACGATTGTATTAGGTCTGCTTTTTTATTTTAACTCCTCCCCACCCACCCCCACCCCTAAGCTGGTTTCTTTTAACAGAAAACAGGCCATTTTGCCCCTGCTCTGAGGCATTGTGTCCAAGCTGCCTGAACACTTGAAAGCAAAATATGACAACCTTGCTAGTTGATCCCATCAGTTCTAACTTTTCTCAGACATGATTTTCTGTATCATGCTTTAAGTGTGCCTACTTTACTGCTTTTTAAAAAAATGACACCTTAAAAAAGGTATCCTATTCAAGATGAGTCTGCAGTCGCTGAAATAGTATATTCTTTGATCAATAGCAGTCTTTGCAATATTTATTTATTAAAATTCTACATTTCCTACTGACCACAGTTGCTCAGGGCAGTGTACAAAGGCCTGCCAATACAACACAAAACCACAGGTGGAAACCAAGAAGCAGCAGAAGGAAACTTCTAAAATGAATTCCCAGTATGCATCATGTTAGTGAGGTTTTTTTCCCTTTCCAGATGGCTGAAAGAAATGAAAATGATAAATTCTGTTGGGGAACAGTGGAAGATAGAGCTTTTCTTTCATTTTTGTGGTTTCCTCTAAAGTATGGGATTTCTCACATCAGTTTAGGCTCAAAAAAGCTAGACTCGAGTTTCTTCTATCTGATAGAAACCCCAAAATTACCCACCAAGTAGCCAGTTTCTGTATGGTGATACTCAGATCATGGAAACTCTAAGGTAGCTAGTTAGATATAGTTGTTTGATATTAGATTAAATTTTAATTTGCTTTTAATGTGTCACTGATGTATCTTAAAATCTTGGAATATTGCAAAGGTGTACTTCTTTTTGTATGACTGGTCTAAGGACTGTAGAAATAAATTGATTGATTGATTGATCGATCAGTTTAGGCTTATAGATGAGCTAGAGTTATTAAGGAGTGGCAAAATATTAATCCTTGTAAACTTTAAAGGTCACGAATGAGCTGCAATTACTGCACTTTACTAAATTGATTACTCTGCATTACCTGGATCCTAAAGGGGGTACTAAAAGGCAGTTGATTGTCCTTTGCCGAGTGCCTGCTACTGTATTTATGAGCTATTGCTCTGTCTAGCCATTCTTTCTTTCAGTGCAATTTCTATTTCTCCTAAGAAACCTTTGTTTCAGTATCCATCTTTCCAAGATAATAATTCTGAAGGGGTAGTTTTGTTCCTCTGGTGTACTAAAATTAAACAGGACTCTAGTACACTAACAATATTTACTTAAGCATACACTTTTGAGTCAGAGGTCACTTCATCAGAGGCATGGAAGTGTCCATCCAATGCAACTAAATTTATACTCAGAGTTCAAGCAGTTGAACTAGGGAGCTGGGATGAGTAGGTAGATGTTCCAAGGAGATCCTAGAGTTAAAACAAGAACCAATCAATGAGTAATTGGCCCATTCATGGTGGATGGGAACTACTCTCAGCTGTTGATAGGTAGGCATAGTATGTGAAACATAAAACTTACCTAAGGAAAATACAACATGAGGCTGTATTCCAAGGGCTTCATTCACCCCAACAGCTTTTTCTCTAGAACATGGGAGCACACAATGAAGCTGATGGATAATAGGTACAGGACAGACAAAAGAAATACTTAATTACTCTACAAATTGCGGGTGAGCCGGCCCTGATCAGTAGCATCTTTTTACCTGCACAGTTTTTGCAAAAACCTGATACGAACCTTTTTGGTGGGCATTTACAGCTGTTTGGCATGAACTAAACAGCCTGAGTGATCAGCTCACAGTATCTTCAAACAAAGTAAGTTTGATGGAGGAGCCATGGCACAGTGGTTGAGCATCTGCTTTGCATAATGAAGGTCCCAGGTTCAACCCCTGGCATCTCCACTTAACAGGTTCAAGTAGGAGAGGATTTCAAAGATCCCTACCTGAGAACTTAGAAAACCTCTGCTAGTCTGAGTAGACAGTGCTGACCTGGATGGACCAGTGTTCTAATAAAGTATAAGTCATATTCATGGGATTATGGAAGCGGGCTCATCACAGAATTTGCAGCACCCCTAATTGGCTTTTCAGATATCAGTTGTAAGCTAGCAGTCCTCACCCAAAGAAGAGGAAGCAAAGAGCATTTGGTTTCTAAGGTGAAACTAAGAAGGGTGTCACATTCTTAAGCCTCACTTTAACAGATCTGGGGTGTTTCATTATATGCTAATGCAAGCACACTTATTCTGGTTTCCTTTTCATATCCACATATGCCACTATGAATTGTTGTTATTAATCATAGAAAAAGCTTCACAATTAAGGGCATTGTGTTTAAAATATGCAGGACTCCAATGGATACCCTGAGATGAAACATATGCTTTAGAAAACATTTTTGTATGCTTCTTAAACTGACAGGCCTCCAACTAAATGTGTTAGTTTGCAGTGACACTTACTGTCAACAGGAACTTTATATGATGAATAAAACTGAAAGTACTGTAGTGTAATGAATTAACAATACATTAAATTAAGAAATGCATTGATTGTATTTGTTTCATGTGTCTGTTGTTGTTAGGGAGTTGGGAACTTGTACTAAGCAAAAGAGATTTTCCAGCATTATGTATTATGACTTGGATTCTGATATCTTCTTCTGTTTCTGCATTGGGTCCTCCACTGTGGAAGCCATGCTCCTTTACAAAGTGTGTTCCTCTGGTGCTAGATGCTGAGCAGAAAGTGGCTAGTGCCGGAAGAGTTCACTCTGTAATGGAACAATGCCTCTGCAATGGAAAACACACTTTGGATAGAGAAGAAAAGGTTAGAATCCAAAGGTTGGTATTCTATCCTTCGTTCCAAGAAACTTAGAATCATAGAATCATAGAATGTTAGAGTTGGAAGGGACCTTGCAGGTCATCTAGTCCAACCTCCTGCACTCTGCAGAAGCGTAGCCGAAAGATAGCCCTACAACATACCTGAAAGATGGTCGTCCAGCCTCTGCTTGAAAATGTCCAGCGAAGGAGCATCCACCACCTCCCAAGGCAGTCTGTTCCACTGCTCAACCACTCTTACAGTTAGGAATTTTCTTCTGATATTTAGCCAGTATCAACTCCCTTGTAATTTCCACTCATTAGATCTAGTCTTTCAATCCGGAGCAAGAGAGATTAGATCTGCTCCATCTTCTACATGACAGCCCTTCAAATACTTGAAGACTGCAATCATGTCTTCTCTAAGCCTTCTCTTTCCCAGGCCAAACATACCCAACTCAGCCTTTCCTCATAAGACTTGGATTCCAACCCTCTCACCATCATGGTTACCCTCTTCTGTACATGCTCAAGCTTATCAACATCCTTCCTAAAATGTGGTGCCCAAAACTGGACACAGAACTCCAGGTGAGGCCTGACCATAGCAGAATAGAGCAGAACTACCACCTCCTGTGATCTGGACACAATGCTTCTGTTAATGCATCCTAAGATTGCAGTCACATCGCACTGCAGGCCAATGTTTAGTTTGTGATCAACCAGAACACCGAGATCCCTTTCCCATGAGCTGCTGTCAAGCCAAGTCCCTCCCATTCTATATCTGTGCCTTTGATTTTTTATACCTAAGTATAGGACTTTGCACTTATCTCTATTGAAATTAATTTTATTTGTCTCAGCCCACTGTTCCAGCCTATCTAGATCATTTTGAATCCTGACTCTGTCTTCTTCAGAATTAGCAATCCCACCCAGCTTCGTGTCATCTGCATATTTGATAAGCATCCCCTCTATGTCTTACTCCAGGTCATTTATAAAAACATTGAACAACACCGGGCCCAGGACTGAGCCCTGTGGCACTCCACTCGAGACTTGATACACATTCTTGTGTGCCCCCTTTCCTTTGTACATGAATGGTATCTTGGTTGGGCAGTTTAGATCAGAATACTGATACTGGGCAGGGGGAGGTAGGAGGATTAAACACGGTAACCGGTTACAAATTAATCAGATTAACAGTCACCGTCACCACCCCCTCTAGTAGAAAAACCTAGAAAGTCTAGAGATCGTATTCATAGCTCTGATGCCAAAAGTGTGGAACTTTAAGACCTGCTGAAATGTCACAGAGGCAATGTGAAGATGCCATCGAGAGACGGTGGATCAAATCAAGATCCTAAGATCCAGGGCAGAGTACTGGATCCTTGGTTCAGAACTTGAGACGCCGCGGCGGGATCCCACGGATCCCCTGAGCCGCGGCGCATCGCTCCCCGGCACGATCAGATGCCGGGGAGGAAAAGTCCGATGGGAGGGGGAGGCTGCCGAACTGCACATGCTCGAGCATGCGCAGTACGGCCAGGGGCCGGGATGCGGCGGCGCAAGGACGCGCCGCCGATCCCACAGCCCAGCTCGAGGCGCTCCAATAGATGCAACCACCTAGATAGGTGGTTCTTTTTTACGGCACGGTATCGGCATTTGGGATGGATCAGGGACGGAGACGGCACACTCCCCAGATGTTGAGGTGGGATCGCGCCCATTTGCTCCGCCCCCGTTCCGTCCCGCTCCCAGCCCAAATGGGCTCGTATGAACAGGGCCTATGTCCACAGCATTGCCGGAGTCAACCATTTTAGTAACTCTGTCAAAAATGGAGATAAGGTTGGTCTGGCATAACTTATTCTTGATAAACCCATGCTGGCTACTACCAATTAACTCATTCCATTCAAGGTGCTCACAGACAGAGCGTTTAATAATCTGCTCTAGAATTTTTCCAGGTATTGGTGTCAAACTGACAGGCCTCTAATTTCCTGGGTCCGTGACGATTGAGACAACATTCACTCTTCTCCAGTCTTCTGGCACAACACCAGTACTCCAGGACATCTCAAGGATTAGAGCCAGAGGCTCTGAAATAACATCTGCAATTTCTTTTAGCACCCTGGGATGCAAGCCATCCGGCCCTGGAGATTTGAAAGTATTTAAGGCAGCTAGATGCTCTTTAACCATCTCCTTACCTATTCTGGACTGGCAGTTCCTCCTTCCTTCATATGTTCTGCCTTCTTCAGTTTGTATACAGCTCACCTTATGGTTAAAGACCAATGCTAAGTGAGAGTTAAGTAATCCCGCTTTGTCTTCATCCCTTGTTAAGGCTTGACCGTCTTCCCCTAGCCTGTGCTCCGAACATAGGCGTAGAAACCTTTCTCTCGCAAGCCTCAGCTCCATCTGCACTTTAGCCTTTCTGACACCATCCCTACAGATTCGAGCCTGCTTCTTGTACTCACCCTCAGTAATTTGTCCCTCCTTCCATTTTCTGTACATTTCCCTTTTTAGTCTCAGCTCTTCAGAGGGTTCCTTATTCAGCCACCTTGGCTTCATTACTCATCTCCCACCTTTCTTTCTCACCGGGACAGTTTGTGATAGTGTCTTAAGCACTTCATTTTTCAGCATCTCCCATCCTTCCTGTGCAGATGTCCCCCTCAGCTTTTTCAGCCATGGGATCCTACCTAATGGCCCTGGCTCTGATGCCTTAACACCAACATTATCATCAGCCTGATGATTAACAGCATTTCAAAAAAAGATTGAAACAACATTTCAAAATTCGATCTTTCTTAGAAGATATTAGAGTAGTACAAAAGCTCTCTGTTTCATAAAGTTTCTTATGACAACAAGTCATAAGAAATACTACATTCAGATAGGACACTGATCTCAGTAAATGTTCAGGACGCCCAGGATCCATTAGAATCTTAGCAGCATATTTGAGCCTGAACATCTACTGAGATCAGCATCCTATCTGAATGTAGTATTCCTTATTACTTGTTGTCAAGCACTTTATGAAACAGAGAGCTTTTGTACTACTCTAATATCTCCTGAGGAAGATCAAATTTTGAAACGTTGTTATATAATCCGGAGACGACGTTGATAATGTACCTATGGACAAGGATTTTCTTATGATTTATTAATGATGTTGTAGTGCTTTAGATTGTAATACATAGGAAGCTTTTTCTTTCCAAGTATTGGTGACTGCTTGATTTGTGGGTCAGACTCTCACGACTGTTGTCTTTATACTTATTTTCTTTTCCCAGTTGTGGAGTAACTTCCGCAGTTGCAGTAGGAATAATGCGAGCTTGTCAGGGTTGCCGTTGAAGGTGGTATCTAAGAGCCCCTTTGGCCGATCCAGCCCGGCACCCCCGGGGCTGGGGCAGGTGGCCCGGCAGGGGCACCTGGACCCCCAGGGACTGGCACTAGCACAGGTGGCACTTGAACCGAGGGGAC
The DNA here is from genome assembly GCF_001447785.1 of Gekko japonicus. Classification (NCBI taxonomy): domain Eukaryota; kingdom Metazoa; phylum Chordata; class Lepidosauria; order Squamata; family Gekkonidae; genus Gekko; species Gekko japonicus. The sequence continues at coordinate 417,929 of NW_015164704.1, forward strand.
ATGTTGCACTGGAGGAGCCTGTTGTACCGGGGGTGCCTGTTGTGCTAGAGAAGCTGCCAGTGCTCCTGGCTGCTGCAGCCGCAGCTCATGTTGCACAATAGTGGCTATTAATTGTGGGATGTCCAGCATCATGTCATGCATCTCCCACCACAACTCCTCTTGTTGAGCTTGCAGTCGACAGCACATCATTTCCATCGCGTCCTCGCCCACACTGCTAGCCCTGCCATGGTCGTATCCCCTCTCATAGTAAGAGAGGTAGTTGTAGCGGCTGGCACCCACCAGCTGGGGGGTGGTAATACCCCCGGGTGTCAGTTGGGAAGCGGGCCCACAAGTATGGGTCTGTCCACGTCTTCTTGTACCTGGCCCCCCACTCATCGCAATAGTTTGGAGGGAGGTCCCCTCCGTCGTGATGGGGACTTCTTCTGCCGTAGTAGTTGGAACACCCTCGCCTTCCTCATCTCTCATTTTGAGGTACGGGGTCGGGGCTAATGGAGCCTTTACACTCTGTCAGAGTCCCACAACAAACAGGCTCAACAACGTTCCTTCCAGAAGGATCGGGTTTATTGAGTGCAGTAGAAGCAGGTCATCTTTGGTTACAGTTCCTGTGTAAAGGCTAACCCCACAGGCGGGAAGGGGGAAGATATACTGCATTTGAAGCGAGACCCTCTGATGGGAGCAAGCCAATCAGAGGTGCAAGCCTTGTGCACTCAAAGTAATGGACTACAAGTTCCCAGGGAGGCGAAAGCGTGAAGCATCAAGGTCAGAGTAACAGATAAGACAGAAGGAGAAAATGCAAGTTAACATTCCAGGACAATAAGATGATCACTCCACCAGCTCCCTTCCCCCATCAACCATGGCAGCATAGCTGACACTGAGGAGGGTGTGACTCAGCTTAGATGGCACTGTAAAAGTAGTTAAAAATGAATCATAGTAATGGTCACTCAGAGTGAAAAAGTCAACTGTGATTCTAGGGTCTTTCCAAAGTATCACGTACAATGAGAAATAATGCATAATACCGAGTATCATCATGCAATAGGATATTGAAGTAGACTTTGTGGGTAAAATCAAATGTCGGGATTCCACATAATTTTCTGGCATGCTATATTAGTTATTCCTTCACTTTTTCTCTGGAGAAGGCAAATTGCAATAAAAGGCTTTTGCTTATGTTCTTGTGGGAGGAAAGATTGGTAGATGACAGAAAATGGGTAAGGAAAAACTTACGAAAAAAGTATTTTAAAGATTTTCGGGCTGCACTTGCCAGCAATATGTAAAGCAAATCCGTACTGTAATTATAGATGTTTTGAAGCAACTACACACACATACACACACAATACCGACCAGAAGTAGCAGATGCAAACCAGGTGGCATTTTTCAGATCTGCATGTACCCCTGAACAGTGAAAGTACACAGACCACCAAGCACCTCTTAAAAAGGAGTGATAAAGTTCAGAGATCTGAATATAACCAATTTGAAAATACAAAGGCAGATTCTAAATTTTAGTTTCTTGTGTGTTTAAGGTGGATGTGCCAAGGACTCATGCTGTAGTTGAGCATAAATATGCTATTTGGGACTTGAAGAGAAGGACTGTAAGCAAAGTGTTGGATTACCTGAGCTAAGAAGGGAAGGAAAATTATAGCACATCATTTTTAAAACATGGGTAATGATGGGGAGATACTTAACCCAATGCCCACTCTTTTATAGTGATAATAATGAAAGTCTGTTAGAGAATGAGATCTCTGAAGTGGAACCCTTGATTAAATGCCAGCAAGACATCAGATCCAGATGGTACATTAAAGGATAGTATAACATAAATTTAAGAATGAAAGAGTTAGGCAGGCAAGGAAGGAAACCACAGCTTGATTCCCTGTGCTATGATTTGTTAGCTCTTGTGAGTTCATCAGTCGGAAAAGGTTTTTTTGTGGGGGGCATTCTACATTGTTCCAGGTTGGGGGTTACTTGAATTAACTCTGGGATGTGTAATTGAATAGGCCTTAAGAAGGGGCAACAGGAATGGTGTGGAATGCTACAGTGTAGTTCAGGCTAATTGGCAATCATGCTGAGACATCCAAGGAAGAAGAACCATTCCCAAGTTAGTCCATCATGGCCTTGTCTGGCCTGGTGTTGGGGTAGAAGGTAACTCCTGTGGTGATTAGCAGTATCAACCAAAACGTTAATTGATTGAGCAGCTTAATGGGAGAGGGAGATGATGCTTAGCTCTCTCAGCAGTTTTATTGATTTAAAACATTTGTATCCCACTTTTTTCCTTAAAGGGACCCAAAGCTGTTTACAAATAGCAAACAGGAGATAAAAGGCAAATCAATCAACCATCCAACAAACTGTGTCCTGGACTGGTCTGGTATTCGGTAGGTGGCTTATCCAAAGTCACTGGCTCCAATTTGGAGCTGGGAGTCAAGTTGCCCCCAATGCTAGTAGCCTCAACAGAAGTTTCTTAGAAGTAACCCATACAAAATAGTGAGAAAGTTTATGTCTTGAACCTTCATTTTGTGGTGCAGGTTAAGTTCTGAATCTTTTTAAACAGCAGCTGCAGTGTCACAATTAGGGGTGTGCATTTGGCATAAACTGAAACTGAAACCCCCCCCCCCCCCAAAATACCTTACCAGTATTTTTCAAGATTTTTAAAGCTGGTTTTAAATTGGGGCTGCATTTCAGTATACCTGAACCTGAAAAATTATAGGGTTTTTTGTTGCATACCTCTAGTCACAACTGGTAAAAAGCAAAACACTTCCTCCAGATGATTCTTAGGTAGGGTAAATTAGTGTTCTGAGTAGAGTGACGTAGTTCATTTGGCCCAACATAGACTATGGCCCTGAGCACTCTTCTTTGTTGTGTATCTTTCATATTTTGGCATTGTCAAATGATCCATATTTAGAGCATAGGCTTGCCAAGTCCCCCCGGGGAGTGGGGAAACCCCAGTTTGAGAGGCCCGTTACCCGCCACCAGTGGATTGGGACCCGGGGGGAACCCCACCCCCAAAGCATGCGACATGCCCGGCGTCAGCACGTCACCTGGAGGTGATGTAATCGTGTCGGGCACGTTGGGGGCGGGACCACAATAACCCGAGGGAAAACTCTATGGTTTTCCCTTGGATGATTGTGGCCCCGCCCCCAATGTGCCCGACCTGATTGCATCACTTTCGGGTGATGTAATTGTGGCGCGTGCTTTGCGCATGCACATGGACTCCCGGACCAGCGCTGGACTCCCCCGCTCTTCATAAGGTAAAGACTTGGCAACCCTATTAGAGCATCTCAGTAACTTTTTTGAAAACTGATGGAACATTCAGGAAAATGGCACCTGGTACAGTCCAAGATTGTACCACTTCAAAATGCAGGTGGTGGGTTGTTAATTAGAATGATTCCCTAGGTTCCTGCATATGTAAAGCTGGCAGATAAAAAAGGGTTGGCTAGAACATTTCTCTGGATGTGCTAGTTTTCTGCATGTTGGAAATTTTGATTGAAGAAAGTGATGCTCTATTTCATGTCAGGTGTAGGAACCCCCCAGTAAGTGTGCTGAACAACAGCATGCAGGACTGTTTTCCTCCCAAAAAGCTGAGGCTGGCAATCAGCTGGAATTCTGAGAGAACTCCAGGCCATATCTGGAGGTTGACAATCTGATGACCAGAATACTAGTTAGATGCTGCTTTCCCCCCAGCACTTAGGCAAAAAGAAAAAAATGGCTTACAGGTTGCTGGGAGATCGTCTCATCCAGTTTTTATAGCGGTAAACAGAAGCCATGCAGGGCTCTAGTATGAACTGTGGTTGCAGCATGGGCAGAGAAGGGGTGGAGTGTAATCCTTCTATCTTCTGGGTTTACAAATCAAAACTTTTTATTTCCCCCCCAGATTTATATCCTGCCTTTCTGCCTCCCCAAAGGCCACCAAAGAGGCTAGCAATTTAAAACATACATTATAAAATCACAGCTGACCCACACTGTTTAATGGTTAGCCCTGAAAAAAGGGGGGGGCAGAGAGTCTGTTGTCAATGACAAAAAAAAATGTGGAGTCAGAAACAATGCTCCCTCTAAGTTGTAGAGTCTTGTGAGCAAAAATCCTATTTTGTGAGCTACTGGCATTAAAGTTGTGAGGAAGCGATTTGGTTACTGCATAAATTAGTTTGCTCTGGAGCCATCCTTCCTGAGCTAAGACAAAAATGTGTGAGCCAGAAGCTAAAAAACTGTAAGCTAGCTCATACTAACTTAGCTTAGAGGGAACACTGGTCAGAAATATTAATCCCCTCCCCCCACTATGATCCCAATCCGACTCAGGGGTCTCACCTGCCCTTTGCCTTTTCAAATTTGGGGATGATCTGATCCTGGATTGTTATGATCTATGCTTTAAAAGCTCATAAGTGCTGTGTAGCATGTGATGGACTGTGAAATGTTAATGCCTCAAATAGCCAGAGAACCTTTGAGTGACAGGCTGTCCAAAGGGATTTGATTGGTTAGAGTCAGTTGAGAAGAAAGAGATGTAATTGCTGAAGAGAATTCGGTTTAGTACTGACTGAGGACTGGAAACGTGACAAGAAGGGGTAAGAGGATCACTAAAGACCCCCCTTTGGGCCAGAAAAAAGGACAGAGCTTCTAGTTTAGAGAAGTAATTCCCTGCCCAGTTGAGACAGCTCTAAAGAGTGGAGTGATCCCTGGTTTGTTTCAAGAAAAGGAATTTGGGGACTTGGTAGTTTATGTCTGCCTTCACAAACTTGAAGAGTCAATTAAACTCAAGAATTTATACTGAACTGAGTAGCAGACACTAAAATCAAAGCCTCTCATCTCAAATATTCTTTTTTTAAAACAATATTTTATTGAGTTTTTACATACACACAGTCAGCACACATACATACATACATACATGGGGGGAAATCTTCCAGATAATTACCATATTTATGCCTTATAGCTAAACCATATTAATCAAGTATTCCATCTCAGAAATTTTTAGTTTTTTGTTGCTAATATAACGAACTCTCGCCTCTGTATCTTCACCAATGTTTTATTTGACTATAACTTTTGAGTTGTTGTAATTCTCCAACCAAGTGTAGAATCTTGCCCATGTATTCTCAATTTTTTTTCTGGGTGATTTTTCAATAATAAAGTCAATTTATCAATTTCTTCTGCTTCCAGGATTTTGTTTATAATCTCTTCTTTGGTAAGAGTTTCCACTCTTCTCCAATATTTTGCATATAAAATTCCGGCAGAAATAACTACATACAAAATCAAATTGGAATAGTTTTTCTTACAACTTTCAGGTAAAATATTTAACAAAAATATTTCTGGTACAAAGAGTATAGAACATTTTAAAATTTTCTGCAATATTTTGTGTATCCTAGCCCAGTATTTTTTAGCTTTGTCACAAAGCCACCACATATGATAAAAAGATCCCACCTTATTTTGGCATTTTCAACATTCATTCGAACGTTTCGGATAAATTTTAGCAAGTTTATCAGGGGTAATATACCATCTATAGAACATTTTATATATATTCTCTTTATGAGAGATGGCTTTAGTAATTTTTATATTTTTCTTCCAAATCTGTGACCATTGATCTAAATCTATATTATGCCCAAAATTCTTTGCCCATTGAATAATTACATCTTTTACCACTTCATCTTGTATCCTATATTCTAATAACAGAATATACATTTTTTAAACAAATTTTTGGTCCACATACAATAAAATCTTATCTACTTCTAAAGGGTTGTCATAAAAGCCTAACAGTTTATCTTTAGCATATCTAGATTCCATTTGTACCTTTTGCCACCATGTAAAGCTTTGCACTCATTTCAGGTTATTTTTGGGATCTAGAATGTCTTGATATCTTGTAATTTCTTCTTCTTGGTACATATTAGGGTTTGTAAAAGCTTCTAGAGGTGCAACCCATTTTGGAAACTTGTGGTAGAATTGAGTCTTTATTATCTCCCACAATTTCATTAAGGAGGCTTTAATCCAATATTGTTTAAAGTATTTTTGAGAGTCCGCTTTTCCGTACCATAAAAATGCATGTCAACCTAATAAAAGACCATGTCCTTCTAGTTTTAAAAATCTCTGGTTTTCTAGTGTAATCCATTCTTTAATCCAGTTCAGTACTACCACTCTATAGTAAAGTAGCAAGTCTGGAAGAGCGAAACCTGCTCTATCTTTAGACTCTTGTAGAGCTTTAAGTTTTATTCTTGGTTTCTTCCCTTGCAAATGAATTTTGACAGAATTTTATCGGTTTTTTGAAATGCTTCTGGTTTTGAATAATCGGTATAGTCTGGAATAAAAACATCTATCGTGGCAATATATTCATTTTGATGGTAGCAATTCTTCCCATTATTTGAAGTTTTTGCCATTTTTCAAAGTCTTTTTTGATAGATTTCAATAATTCTATATAGTTATTCTCCAACAGAGAGATACACTTGTATGTTATATTTATTCCTAAATATTTAATCTTACTTTGAACTTCTAGGCCTGTTTTTTCTTGTAGAAGGAGAACTTGTGTTTTTATCATATTTTTGTCAAAATTTTTGGGTTTTTACAATTAATTTTCAGTCCTGCCACATTTCCATAATCTTGCAATGTATTTATTAATATACTTGTAGAGTTAAGAGGATTCTCTAAAATAAACACTACATCATCTGCAAATGCTAAAAATCTGTACTCTTCTCTTAACTTAGACCTGAAATTTGTTGATCCATTCTAATTACATCATTTAAAACTTCAAGAACAAAAATAAACAACAGCAGTGAAAGGAGACAACCTTGTCTCGTCCCTTTATGAAGTTCAATATTCTGTGATGAATCACTGTTAATCAAAATCTCTGCTTGCTGCTTAGTATAAATTGCTTCGACCATTTTCTAAAAATCTGTACCTGCTTGAGCATATGAGAGTAGTTCAAGCATAAAATTCCAATTAACATTATCAAAAGCCTTCTCTGCATCTAGAAAAATCAAAGCCATTTGTTTTTCTGGGTGTGCTTCATAATATTCAAAAACATTTAATATCCTCACATTGTTCCCCAATTGTCTTTTTTGTTAAAAAAAAAAACCACTTGGTGTTTATGAATCATCTGTGACAATGTTTTTCCCCCATTCTAGATGCTAAAAGAGAGCCACTTTGGTGTAGTGGTTAAGTGCACGGACTCTAATCTGGGAGAACCGGGTTTGATTCCCCACTCCTCCACTTGCACCTGCTGATGTGACCTTGGGTCAGTCACAAGTTCTGGCACAGCTGTCCTTGAAAAACAGCAGTTTGTGTCAGAGTTCTCTCAGCCCCACCCACCTCACAGGGTGTCTGTTGTGGGGAGGGGAAGGGAAAGGAGTTTGTAAGCCGCTCTGAGATTCCAAGTGAAGGGCGGGGTATAATTCCAATCTCTTCTTCTTCTTCTTCTTCTTCTTCTTCTTCTTCTTCTTCTTCTTCTTCTTCTTCTTCTTCTTCTTCTTCTTCTTCTAAAATTGAAGCATAAATTTTATAGTCCACATTCAGCAATGAAATAGGTCTATAGTTCTCCAGTGGTCCAGGAGTGGGGTAGTCCTTGACTCCTTACTCCTGGGAAAGCACCTCTTCTCCCATACGCAGGGTCGGAAATCTTTGATCCTGAAGGGGAGGGGCTTATCCTCTGACTCCCCAGTCTTACTGGCCCTGCCTTCTGAGCAGGACGTGCTGGTGGTACTCCAAAGAGCACAAAGACCCCAGAAGACTGAGAAGACCTGGAATCGAGACAGAGAGACCACGGGCTTCGGGAACTATGACATCAGTGCCGGCAGCCCTGGGAGGCCCCCAGGCAGTCGCAGCACTGAAAGGAATGCCTCCGGACCCCGCTGGGACACACGGCGGCAAGCCGTCACCCCCCTACAGACAGAGGGTCTTGAACGGCTTGACAGAGAGCCTGGGGAGAGCAGAGGACTCCAGCGGCAGCTGAGGGAGGCACAGGAACTCTGTTGCCATCCCGTTCGACACTGAAGCAGGGCTCCTCTTACTTGCAGGCAAGGCGAGGAAGCGGTGGCTCCAGAGCAGTCTGTCCAGTTGACTGAATCACGGTTCCCCTAAAATGACAGACAAGGCAGGAATAGCAAGTTCCCTGGGCTCTGAAGACCTGGAACTGTCACAGGCTAATAATACAGGCTTCCAAAATTTACAGCCTTCTGGAGAGGAAGCTCAGTCCAATCTACTGTGATGGCTCAGAGAGGAAATGAGGAAAGAATTTAAAGGCTTATGGCAAAAACACCCTCTGCACAGTCTACTGGTCATAACTCTAAAAGGGAGTCCTAGCTTAGATGATATCCCCCCTCCAAGTAAGAAGTGCAGGGATTCCACACACACCAAGGGCTTCACCCCCCTGATTAGTGATCTTTTGGATGACTCAGATTCCATATTGTCAGTCCCAGAAAAGGAAGAAGGTGAACTATCAGAAGAGGAGGAGGCGTTACCCATCATACAGTCAAGACTCTTTCCTTAGGAAATTTATAGTAGGCCTAAAGTAATTCAAATGCTGGAGCTAGCCTACACTCCAAAAGAGCAGGAAGACAAGGAAGATCCTGGTTTTCCTGTGGGATCTAGCAAAGCCATTCCTAAGACTAATGTTAAAACAGCGGGAGTACCACTGCCTGTAGCATCTTATAACATCATTATGGCAGAATGGGAACATCCAGCCAATCCAAACTCTGGTAATCCACTCTTTGCAAAACTCTTTTCTCTTATTCCAGAAGCCACTAAGAAGCTTAAGCTGCCTATGGTAGATGATCTGATCAACTCACTGGCATCCACATCCTTACTTCCTATGGACGCTGATGGACTCCCAAAAGATAACTGTGACAAGAGGGTTGAGAAGGCACTCCACAAGGACTTTGAAGCTTCGGCCACCTCCCTCAGAGCATCTGCCACAGGCTCATTGTTCACCAGGGTGGCCTACACATGGGCTTCTGAGTTGACGACAGCTGATAGCAACATTCCTAAGAGCCTGAAGGATGAACTAAAAAAGATAGCCCTAGCTACCGCCTTTGTGGCAGACGCTTCCTTGGATGTCATGCAACTCACAGCTAGAGCAATGGCCTCTAGACTGTGACTGCTAGAAGAAATACATGGCTGAGACACTGGGACACTGACCCAGTGGCAAGGGCCAAGGTGGCAGCGGTACCATTTAAAGGGATAAATCTTTTTGGTGCAGATCTCGATTGATATCTGATTGAGGATAAAGACAAGAAATGGGTGCTACCTTCAAAGAGGAAGGACGTGAAGAACAGAAGGAGATTTCAGTCCTTTCAAGATTCCAGATGCGATGAATAGAACATATAAGGGCAGATGGCAGAACAAGTCTAGAGATACCAGAACACCCTCCTTCGTAGGAAAAGTGGGGCAAGGAGCCAAAGATCCCAAAAAAGGACCATCAGCATGACTATGCCGCGGCTATGACGGGGGTGGGTGCCAGACTGCATCTTTTTTCCAGGTAGTGGCAACAGACTGTGACATACAGATGAGTTCTGGAGACAGTGACCCATGGTTACTCATTGGAGTTTCAAAGATCCCCACCCCAGCGATTCTTGGAAGTGCCATAGAAGAAATCAGCAGAAAAACACAGGATAATGAAGCAGGCCATACAACATTTGTTAGATATCAGAGCGATAGAGAAGATACTCGAGACAGAGAAGTCACATGGAGTATACTCAGTCTTCTTTACGGTCCCCAAGAACGGGGACACCAGAGCCATACTGGACTTGAAGTGGCTCAACAAACACATTGGGAAAAGAAAGTTCAAGATGGAAACAGTGCAGTCCATCCTATCATCTCTGCAGGCAGGGGACGTAATGGTCTCCATAGGCCTGGCCAAAGCATATGTACACATACCAATCAGAGTAAATCACTCTCAATTCCTTCGGTTTTTGTATCATGGAAAACACTTGCAGTACCGAGCCCTGCTATTTGGACTAAAGATGTCGCCAAGGGTATTCACCAAGGTACTGGTAGCCATAATGGTCACCCTGAGGATGAAAGGAGTATCATTATTTCCCAACTTGGATGGCATCCTAATCAAGGCAGACTCCTACCTCCGGGTGTGTCAACATCTGGACTTCACAATTCAGGTACTGCAGGACCATGGTTTTGTGATAAACTGGGAGAAGTGCACACTAGAACCGACTCAGGTACTCACTCACTTGGGAGTACAGATAGACACAAGTTTTGGAAATGCAACGCTTGGAGGTGATGACCTTAGCCTGTCTCCTGAGGATGATGGTGTCATGCCAAGACCTGCTACTTTGGGCCAGATTCCATACACAACCCCTACAGAGATGTCTCCTTCGCTGCCAGAAGGAAATAGCCCAGAAGATGGTCAAGAAGGTGTATCAACACAACTGTGTTCTTCCATTAATTGGTAAAATACTGCAGGAAGTTCATATTCTTGTTTCCATTTTCCTTTGGTCGTTTTTCTATCTTGTGTCTTATCAAATACTGTGTTAGTCACCAGTCATACATATTTCATCATAATCCTGTTTAGAAATCAGATCTTGCAGGGATTTGTATAATTTTTCTTGATGTTGATTTGGGGCCTAAATATTCAACAGTAAAGATTTCTTGTCTTGTCTTTGTATTTGAACCATCAGAATTCTTCCATCTTGTGAAGCATAAATCATTTCAGGTTGTAAATGCTCCTTTACATAGGCCTCTTTTCTTTTTATCTTTATCTGAAGCAGTAGAAGTTTTCCCAATTTTTTTAACTTGAAGATATTTTTGATCTGCCATTTTAATATGAGTCCCTTGAAGACAAATGATATCAAAGTTATTTTTTTCAGCTGTTGAAAAATCCGTCTTCTTTTCTGGGGTGAGTTTAATCGATTTACATTTATTGAAATAATCTTTATTTTACTCCTGTTCATTTTGTGATTGAATCTGTGATTGTAAATCCTGTTGTTCTCTCAGTTGTTTCCATGTAAACCTTTTTGTATGTTTGTTCTCTAGTTTCTTAATTGTGGGTAAAGTTGTCAGAGGTGTTCCTGATGCTCCTTGTAGGGGGGTCTTCTTCTTCTCTTCTTCTTCTGAATTTTCTGTGCTGACTTTATCAGATTGAAGTTCCACTCCATACATTTTTAAAAAGTGTTCTGCCTTTAATGTCGAGTTAATTCTGTGTCTTTTACCTCTGAAGGAGAAAATTAGACCTTCTGGAAGGGTCCATCTATAAAGAATCTCATTTTTCCTCAATATCTTTGTAAGGTTTAGATATTCTCTTCTTTTTTTTCCCTAACTCTCCAAGGGATTTCCTTTAAGATCTTTATTTCTGTGTTGTCTGTCTTCTATTGATTTTTATTTGATGTCTTTAGGATTTCATCTCTCAGGAACTTTTTATGAACCCTTAGATGCACCTCTCTGGGTAACTGATTTCTTCTGGCATATGCCAAATTCATTCTATAAACACTGTTAATTTCTTCCAGAACCTTTTCTATCTCTTCTGTCCTCATATATTTTGCTAGGATATGTCCCATCTTCTTTCTAGTATCCATCTTTTTATTTTGGGATATTTTGGAATTTCAGTATATACGCTGCTCTGTTTATTTGGAGTCTCATCAAATCCTGTTCCAGAAGAGTCTGTTTGGAATCCGTTGCTTGAAGTTTAATATTCATTTCTTCCATTTTATCTTCCATCTTCTCAGTTGATTTGTTTAATTCTGATATCTTTTGTGTATTATCTGCTATTTGTTTCTGTAGCCCTTCCATTTGATTGGAGAATTGTTGCGTTATTTCTTTCATAGATTCTTTAATTGGGTCCACAGCTTCAGAGATTGCCATCTTAATTGTCTCCTGAATTAGCACTTGTAAATCTTTGGTTATAGCAGATGGTAGGCTGGAAGCCACTGATTTAAGTACACCTGGTGAACCTGAGGGTGGTTTGTCTATTGCTCCCAGACATTTTGCTCCAAGTTTAAAATAGTAGGGGGGGAAGCAAAAAAACCCTCTTCTTTTAAACAGGCCACAGTTTTCTTTCCCTCCTAAGACAAATTAATGTTTATGCAACAAGGTTTTTTTCAGAACACCATGTACCATTATCTTTTAAACAGCCAAATTAATCTTGTATAGACCCAACTGGAATATATCTCACCACAGCTATGTTATTGTGGGAACAGAATTCTAGAGTTCACTTCCTCCTTATTTGAACCTCACCAATGTAACACAGAAAATACAATCAAACACCAGAGGTAAAGGGCAGAAGCCAAGCGTACTTTAGTCTAATTGGGAGCCTGAAGTGTTGGTAAAGGGGTTGACAAGTCAAACCAAAGAGTTAATAGTCTTACAGATACTGTTCTGTTGAAGCAGTTGAAGCAGAGTTCCCTTTTAAATTTTGTAATTCACAAATGAAATACAGTATCTTCTTGATTGCAAACAACAGAAAACCTGTAAAGTTTAAAAAGGAGCAAGCGACACCAAGTTTCACCCCATAAAGGGGAAAAATGGGGTATGTTGCAAAGTCTACCGTCTTCTTTTAATTATGATTTCTTTAAGTAGTAGGCTCACAGCAGTCAAAGAACATTCTTTATTTCAAGCCCTTAGAAATAACCACTTAGCATTGCTTAAATTCTCTATAGCTGGTCGCTGATAAGAAAGGGATGGGGGGGGAACCTCCCACCCTGCTCTTAAGTAGTTTTAAAGTTTAAATGGGCTAATGTTCCTGTTCCGGAGAGGAATAATGGTCTTTTAATTAGCAAAGAGTCATTTACTCACATTGGTATTGGAGTTGAAATTCAGGCAGGGTTTCTAAACCTCCCCCCCATCAGGAAGTGACAGCTAGGCACTCATGTCGCCATGAGCATTCTCCGATGTCCTCTGCATTGGGGGCGATCCCAAGCTTCAACCCACAGAGCATCATGGTACAGGGAGCCTGAATCAAGCCCCTTGCTCTGCACCCCTCTTCCTGAGGGAGCAGAGTGGTCTCAGGAGCCCCTGGACCTCAAAAAGGAACAAAGGAGTTGGCAAGCTTGAGGAGCATACCTTGGCTTGTCCGCTCCACTCCGCTGCAACCCGGAACCACTCTCATCTCAAAGATTCTAAGACTTTGTGAAAAGCTTAAAACTCTTGCTTGCTGGAAACATATGAACTGGAATTGGTGAAATTACTGAGTTACCTCAGAGTTATTATTGATTCACCTTAGACATTTTAGCCCTGATTTCACCTGACTTTCCCCCCTCTACATTGAATAAAATATTTTGTTCATTTTTGAACTTTCAAAAAGCTTCTTGTGTGCCATTTTCAGAAATATAAGTTAAGGAAGTGATCTGGTCTCTTCCCTCAAGTCTAGAGTTGCCAGCCCCCAGGTCTGGATGGGGTTTCCCCTGCTTTTGAGGACTTCAATCCACCTCTGGCCAGTTGGTTGCCTGGGGATGCCCCACCCCAAGCCCCACCCCCCCAAGAGCAACTACCTGCCTGATCACCCCTCTCCCTCCCCTCCTGCCAGATTTAAAGGGCTTTATCTGATCAACAGGGACCACATGGCACACTGATCAGCTGGAAGACCCTTTAAATCTAGCAGGAGGGAGGGAGAAGGGTGGTTGCAGGCAACATGCTTGGTTCACAAAAAGACCCTTTAAAGGGCCCTTCATCTGATCCGTGGGCCATGTGGCCCCTGCAAATCAGCTGAAGCCCTTTAAATCAGGCAGGAGGAGAGGGAGAGGGGTGGCCTGGTGGGTGGTTGCGCTTGGGGGTGGGGTTTGGGGCATCCCCGCCCACCTCCAGAATGCCCCCCCAATCTCCCTGCCGGAGCGACAAAGGACATGGCAACCCTACTCAAGTCCCTGGGCTGAGCCAGCATTAAAATATAATAATGTGACAGGATGGGACAGCCATAAACCTTCAAATAAAAAATAGATGAAATAAGCTTCTCAGCCAGAAAGGAAGGGAAAATGGAGGGAAAATCCTGCGTATGAGGTAGGGAAGAGGGCAAGACTTCCATATGGATTTTCTACTGTCTTTTCAAGTTAGGCTGTTTGTGGTGACATTGTTACCACCAGCGGCCTGTCTTGTTGTTGGGGGAAATTGGCTATGAGATGAAGGAGGCCAGAGGGGTACCAGAGACTGCAAGCCTATATATAATAAGGTTCAGTTTAGCAGGAAGACTCCAGATTTAAAGAGTAATTAAATAGTTTTATTAAAGAATATTCCTGATTACAATCACACTAAGCAGTTACGAAAGAGCACGCAATCCAGAACTAAGAAATAAAGAGGTGATGATAGCAATGTTAAGAGCAATTATGGGGGCTATAATACCTGTCCAAATGTTCAGACATCTGTGAAGAGCATAGCACAAATGACCAGCATTCCACACTATGGAGAAGGAGGCCCAAAGAAGAGACTTTGGGGGTGTACTGATTAATAGGTGCCCTCAGAGTGCACACCGAGGCAGGGCTTGATGGGATTAACGCCTGTTGGTGGTTTTACCGGAGCTGACTGAATAGGTTTGATGACCAGTAATGGTCCTACTGAGGCAGCTTGAATGGGTTCCCAGGCTCAGCCAAAAATGGGGGAAATGGGTCCCTGATAGTCATCAGGAAGGATCATTAATGAAATTAATGCTTGATCAATTTATCAATTTATTTTGGTATCCTGAGGGAGGAAGCAGGAAAGACAGGTGTTGAGACAAAATATTGTTTTGGAGACAGAGGGGGCTCGCTAGGTGGCTACTGAATAGCTATGGAAATGCAGATACCTACCTTGTGGAACTTGTGGTCATTACATATGCATACCTTTGCGGGGTGGGGGTTGGGGTTGGAGTGTCCTCTTTGGCCTGATTTTGTGGGTCTCTGGTTTAGTTTAGAAGTGGGGTGCCCTGCTATTGGAGCTACCCTGCGAGTAAGGCAGTGCCTCTGAGCTACACCATCTTGGCAGAACTGTATTGCATGTTTGTTCTTTGAATAGTTTGAATGGATTCTTTATGATATCCCAAAGCAGAGAGCAAATCTCTGTTTAGAAACAAGTAGTACCAGAATGGGTTAATGCTTTCAAATGGCTTGGTTCAATTCTTGCTTTGTAGGAAAAGGTTGTGTACACAGAAAAATACAATGGGGAAAAAAGTCAGACAATGTGTTCTTGAACTATGCACTAAACTTCTGCTCCATAGTGGGTTAATACCATTTAATAATCAAAGCGACAAGCATAGTTTCAGGTTTTATCCTTCAATAAACATCTATTTTTATTGTAGAACAAACAAACCTTAAACATCATGGGTCGGTCTTCACTTTGGATGCTGAAGTCCAGCCTTGGGGACAAATCCATAACTCTTAGGCATCTCATGGACACTCTCTCCTCCTTTACAATGGATGTAAAGTCAAGCTGTTTACTCATAGTCTCAAAGCATTTTCCATAGCAAAACAAAAGCAACCAAAAGACACATTTTAGATAGCTCTAAATGTCATTGCACACATCTGCTGCTTGCCTGCATGAACAAGGAAAAGTTTTGCATGCAGAAAGATGACCAGACTGGATGTACATAAGCTTGGGATTGTACATGTAAATGAGTTTGCTTTTTATTTATTGTAAACCATGGTTCCAAAGTCCTTTATGAATGTCAGTAATTCATTAGATTATATATGAAAGTACAGACAAAACTGATTATGAATAATAATGATAAACCCTCACATTGTCTATGGGTTCAGATAGTTTTAAGTGTGTGCTTATCTTTGATGCCTGTATCCAGTGGTAGGGCCATGACTCAATGGTAGAGCCTTTTCTTTGCATGCAGAAAATCCCAGGTTCAGTTCCCAGCATCTCCATTTAAAAGGATAAGGTAATAGGTGATGTAAGATATCTCAGCCTGAGACACTGGAGAGCTATTGCCAGTCAGAGTAGACAATACTGACCTTGAAGGACCAATGGTCTGATTCAGTGTAAGGCAGCTTCTTGAGTACCTTTATTTTTAAATTGACATTTTCTTCATTGTTAGTCCACATTTATGGCACGTGCTTTTAGGACTGTCTCAGGATAAGGGCCCCACTTTTACCATGCAAGAAAAGCAAATCCATGCACATTATACCTTGAAAAGGCAAAAAGCCCATTAAAAAGTATGTAGAGGCTACTAGTATTACTTTTCTACCCTTCTGTATATGTTAATACATGTCTCTGTGCCTTCTTGTCTTTCTTAGTAGCCACTAGGGTTGCCAGCTCTGGGTTGGAAAATACTTGGAGACTTTGGGGGTGGATCCAGGAAAGGGCGGGGTTTGGGGAGGGGAGGGGCCTCAGCATGGAGTCCACCCTTCAAAGCAGCCATTTTTTCAAGGGGAGCTGATGTCTGTCAGCTGGAGATCAGTGGTAAAAGCAGGCGATCTCCAGGCCCCACCTGGAGGCTGGCAAACCTAGTAGCCACACAGATTCTACTCAGAGAAATGTAGCTTAAGATGCCAGGATTTTTCAAAACAGAACTTGGCAGCTTTACCTTCAACAATGAAATGTTAGGCCTACAGAAGAACTTGGAATCTACCTCTTTCAGTTCCTTTAAAACTGGTTATACTATATGCATTCACAACAGATACTTGTCTTGCTTCTTCTAACAGACCACTAATAGTCATTCTCAGTACTGTCTGTTTTCAAGATGGTCTTTCATCTTGATATCTTCCTTCTGAATCCTTTCTAACCATTCAGTCTTGTGGTGCCCAGAATTCATCCATACACTTTAAATGATGTCCAGGCAATGGCAATAAAACTATATTGTTTCCTCTCAAACCTTGGAAATGAAGCTTCTGTTAATATAATCATCAGTAGTACTTGCTAACCAACCTACAGCGACACATCATGAATTTTGTTTTTACTTATTTCAACTCCTAAATCAGTTCACTGTAGTGATTAGGAGCTCGAACTGTAATCTGGGACAACTGGGCTTGATTCCCTACTCCTTCACATGCAGCTGCTGGTGTTAGCTGGGGTCAGTTACAAGTTATTTCAGAGCTATTCTCTCATGAGCAGTTCTCGAGAGAATTCTCTCAGCCCCACCTACCTCACAGGGTGTCTGTTGTAGGAAGGGGATGGGAAAGGAGATTGTAAACTGCTCTGAAACTCCTTCAGGTAGTGAAGGGCGGGGTATAAATCTGTTCTCCTCCTTTCCTCCTCTTGCGTCAGTTGATGCTTCCTAGCATGCAGTCAACTTTCTATTTCTCTTTGGAACTTTATTACAAAGACAACATGTGGAACTGTTGGCAGAGTTTAAATATGAAAGAAAGCAAAGCTCTGACTGTTAAAGAAAAAATAAGTAGGTTTATTAAAGAATAACAAACTTTGATAGAACATAGAAGAGAGAGAACCTTAACTGTCCAACCTAACTTCTGAAGGAGGAACAACAACAAGAAGGAAGCTCTGCAGGAGCAGGAAGTCTCCAGAAGAGCCAATCAGGAGACAGCAAGGACATAATTTGAAGCTGTGGGCAGTCCCTAATCTAACTATACTAACTACCAGTCCTTCCGCTATCCCCCTTCAGAGTGATTTTCGGATATTATTCATAAGTCTGCAGTGTAGACCTTGCATATTCCAACAGCAGCATTCCACTGGAAATGCCATGAAAACAGAGACATCCCCTGATTTGAGTTCCCCCTGCTTTTTAAGAATTGGGCAGCAGGGACAAAATGGCAGCCACACTGTGATGCTGTAGCATTTCTATCATGCAAGTATCTATGGAAGCCTTCGAGACAAAGGCTAGAGTGCCACAGCTGGAGTCCTCCAAGGAGCCACATGTTTCAGCCCAGTTCAGTTGTTTTCCCCCACTGCCCTCAGCGCACAGGTCTCTGACTGGAGGTGGGCTCCAAGGATTGGGTGCCACCAGACTTGGACAGTCCCGCCCTCCTCCTTAGCAGCTGTCTATAAGAGCACCCCAGTTCCCAGTAGCCCTCATTTGGCCAGGTGGTCATTGGCTTACTGGTTGTCACTCATGTCCCTCCCGAGTCTGTCCTGAGGCCTCAAATTGAACAACAGCCACGCTATTGCACTCTGGAGCTGAGCTGACAGTCAGGGGTTGTTTTGCGAGGTAGCCCCTTTCTGGGAAGGCAAGGTAAAGTATTTTTTCCTCTTGTTGACATGGGTGGGCTGGTGTCCCGAGTCCCAAGCAGTGCGTAGGGGGTGGTTTTGCCCATCCCTTCATCCCCATGCAGCAGTGGCACATACTGCCATGCTTTTTGGAGCCATCAGTGCTCAGGAGTGGGCCCTTGCCACCACCCATGGAAAGCTTAGTTGGGAGGGAGGTCCAACCTGCAGCCATGCTCTCCAGGTGGGCAGCAGGGCTTTCCAGCTTACCCTCATACAAATGGGTCAAGCTCTCCCCCTTCCCCAGCAGGAGACAGAGAGTTTGAGGTGTTAAGTGCTAGAAAATCTTCAGGAAGAAGAATCCTGAAGATCACCAGGAAAAGCCTCTTTGACCTGGCGGGACTGAGTCAGTGGGTGGAGAAACAGATATGATAAAAACTCCTTGCAGCAGGAAGGAGGTCTCTTTTCCTTGGGTGCTGAGTCCATGAGCGGACACAGACATCCCTGCTGGGAAGGCAGCCATTGAATATGTGTTCACCTAAAGAGCTGGAGCAAGCTTTAAGGTAATGGTAACTCTGTAGAGATTTAGAACTCCTAAGCTTAAAGCGCCTGTCCTATATTTCAACATCTGTTAGGGCATGTATAGAGAGATGGACAGAGGATTGGGGTTTTGCCTATTTCTTTTGTATCCCTTGCTCAAACTGTTGCTGTGCTAAAAATATGCTTCTAAACATTTTCTCTTTAGTAAATACTTACTAACTTTTCAGGCTGGCTGTGGTTTTGTACCACATAGACCTCCACTATCTCAGACATGCTATTTTAAAAGGAGCACCTGAGGGAAGGCAGGCAGTTGACAAGTGGCTATTCCTCCAAGGGTGTGCAAGGCAGTAAACTGTCCCCATGGTGACCAGGTGCTGGGCAGTGGGAGATACAGAGGCATGGCCTCAGAACTTGGAAGGGAAGCTGGGAGCCCTGCCCCTCCCAGTGGGTAATTCCTTACAAAGGTCAGGTGGTGGCGGCGGACTACTGGAGAGAAAGAAAAGAAAAGCCCTCCAGGTGTTGAGAAAAACTGCAGGCCAGAGCGGGCACATTCCGCCATACTACGATTTTCACCAAGATACTTGCTACACCCCTCCACTGGCATTTCTTAAGCCCTAGTATGAGAAAATCCATCTGAGCATTTTCCTTATCTACTAATTACCAGAATATAATCTTTTGCAGTCAAAAGTCTTAGGGCTAATAAATTTGTTGTGGCATCATCTTTCATTAGTCAAAAAAAGTCTGACTGGAAACCAGCTCTGGTTTGCAAAAGTGTATGTGACAATAAATTTGTTAGCCTTTAAAGTACCACAAAAAGCTGTTGTTTTAAATACTTTGAAGAGGGGACTATAGATTAAACTATCGTGGTCCTGACTCGGGCTTTTTTTGTAGAAAAAGCCCAGCAGAAACTCATTAGCATAACAGGCAACACCCAACAGCAGAAACTCATTAGCATATTAGGCCACACCCATGACAGTACAGCTCATTAGAATATTAGGCCACACCCCATGCCTTCCCTTGGCTTGCCCGGACGCCCTGCGGCTGTGGTGAGCCCGGGCAAGCCGGTCCTTGGAGGGAAGGGAAGGCAGTTTAAATTGCCTTCC
The DNA here is from genome assembly GCF_001447785.1 of Gekko japonicus. NCBI lineage: Eukaryota > Metazoa > Chordata > Lepidosauria > Squamata > Gekkonidae > Gekko > Gekko japonicus. The sequence goes on from NW_015164704.1 coordinate 437,542, forward strand.
CTTGGCTTGCCTGGGTGCCCCACGGCAGGCCAGGGAAGGAATGGGGAGGCATTTAAATGCCTCCCCATTCCTTCCCTGGCCTGCCGTGGGGCACCCAGGCAAGCCAAGGGAAGGCAATTTAAACTGCCTTCCCTTCCCTCCAAGGACCGGCTTGCCCGGGCTCACCACAGCCGCAGGGCGTCCGGGCAAGCCAAGGGAAGGCATGGGGTGTGGCCTAATATTCTAATGAGCTGTACTGTCATGGGTGCTGCCCCAAAATAGCCCTGGTCCTAACTGATCAGTAACCACTTGACTTCCTTGGGTTCAATCATGCACAGTATTTTCTCTAATCTAGTAGGCCTGTGATTCCCAGGGTTTCCATCATCTCCCCCCTTGATAGACAGGCTACATTAAGAGCCTGCACATGTTCCCCATGATTCTCAGACATATCTAATATTCTGTGATTTGCTCCTTTAACCCTTTTCAGCTGCTTTAAAAGATGGCATTTGGTCTTCCTGAGTACAATTGCACCAGCATTTATAAGTGTCTTCTAAGTGCCTAGCTTGTAAAGACAAAGTAGTTATTGAACAACTTGGCCTCAGCATTTCTCTCTTCTGAGGGAAGGACAAAAACAGATGAAGAGGAGGGGCTAACGTGAAGAGGCTACAGCAGCCTGGCGATTGTAATGGGGTTGAATGGGGAGGGGGACCCCAGACCTTCTCATAAGGGTCAAGAAGATTGTTCTACTTCCCTTATAGTTGCTTTCAATGTAGAGTTGGGTAGCCTGTAAAGAAAAGCAAGACTGAAGGACATTTCCCCCCCTTTAAAGACTTGAATATTTACTGTGATAGATGAAACTGGGGCAAGGCCAAGAACAATTCATTGAAAAACAAAGCAGTGATGCTTATCTCTTCAATACAAAGAATAAAAGTAAAGTCTAGAATATAAAAGCATCATAATGCCAGCCAACATCATCAATGAACTCGCTACACTCTGTTTTTCAAAGACATACTAGGGAAGTGAATAAATAGTAAACAGTTGAGTATTTAGCTCTAGAATACGTCCTTGGAATTATTTTGTATAATGCAAGTTGTTCACAGCTGTTGTGTTTAATAATTCTTGCTTAAAAGCACTACATGTCAAAATAAAAATGTGGTCATGGCTTCAACCAGCAGAAGACATTGGGGTGGGCAAGTTAATTGGTCTCTCTGCAGTGGTGCCATGAACCCAGAAGAGATGTCATCCTGTTGGGGTGATCTTCCAGGAATCCATTGAAACTTTATGGGGTTTTTTTTTTACCATAGAGTTTCCTTGGAATCCTAGAGTGTCATCCCAATATGATGACATCACTTCATCTCAGTCACACAGAAGCTGTACCTAATGCCACTTTTAAAACCTGCAGGAACTGATATGAATCAGAACAGCAGTGTGATGGGAGGAAGGAATTCCTTGTCTTCCCCCATGCCTTTTTCCTGAGCTGAAATGCCCTGGTGGGGATTTATTCATATAACTTTGGAGCTGCATGTGCTCAAAATAGTCCACATCCACTGAGACTATTTAGGGAAAAAAATGTGTGTGTGGGAGAGGCAGTAGCCTCCTACTAACCCCGTGCTGCTGTCCTGAGTCAAATCGGCCCCTGCAGGCTTTAGAAGTGACACTCCCTGCAGCTGCTGTTTGACTGAAGTGATAATGAGTTGGGTTAGGGGAACTCAAACTGAACTTGCTGAAAACGTACCCTGTCACTTGACCGTCATTTCTTAAAAGCACAGTTTGAGACACTGTACAGTTTGGTTTCATTTGTATTTAATTTGCAGATTCATCCCTCTGTCCTACTACCCCCCACAGGCACAACTGTTGCTGCCTGAACAGCAGTCTACCAAGAGAATGATTGGAAGGGGATTTCATGAATACTTGGTCATTCTTTTTCTGGCTTGAAACGGGACTCTCTAGCATTTCTATGTAGCCTGCTTGTCCGGGCCTTGTATGTGGTTCTCGGAGTAATGCATTCGCCCTCTCTCTTCCCACATACTTTTCAAAACTCTTTGCTGTCACCACAGACCAGGATTCCATCCCCATTTCCAGGAGGACTCCTTTATTGTCAAAGTCCATTGGCAGTGGCTCCAATGTATGCCTGATCATTGGTTCTCACAGAGTTCTCACACCCTTGTCCAATGAATTCTGTTTCAAAAACGTCTTTCATTTGAGAGGAGTGGTAGCCAGCAAGTGGTACAGGTGGAATGAGCTGATCACATGACATGTCAGATAGGGACTGGATGGCCTACAGGCACAGTTGTGGCAGAAAAATCAATCCTGGGAGTGGGTGGAAGGGTGAGTTTGGGATGCAGAGAAATTGCAAGGGAGATTTGGTGGCTGAAGAAAGAGTAAAACACCCATGGCTTTTCATGAACAACAGCGACCTGTTAGGTTTTGTTGCATTTTTTTGTGTATAATAGGCAACTGGCTTTTGAGCAAGGGAAACCTTTATCTTTACATAGTAGACAGACTGTGAGGCTGTAAAAAGTATGTATGAATGATAACTTTATAAAATATACAAAGAGGTGGCCTACGTACCTTTGCATACCTGGTACCTGAAACAGAACAGAAAATCCTGAGGACAAGGAACAGTGAAGAGCAATTGTGCCCATATTCTGCTTGTAAATTTTTCAGAAGCTTACTGCTGACCACTGTGGTAAAACAATTACTACTAGGTCATACAGACGCTGTCTGCTTCAGCAAGGCTTTTAAAGTAGTCCATGAGAAGAGTGGCATCGGTAAGGAAAGGAATAACTTTAATTCTGATAGGAGAGGGAAACTCAAGTTTTTAAGTCAAAAGAGCAGAGTCTGATTTTTGAATTTATTTTTGCGCACCCTAATAACTGTCCTACACCATCTGCTCTCCTCAGATTTGAGAATTCAGGTACAAATTTAGATCTCCATTTCTCATAATTGGTTGGGAAAAAAGATAATTGACAGCTTTATTGTAGTTATTTAGTTGCTGGCTGTTCTGCATATTGTAATCCTCAGCTAATGCCACATTGGGGAAGCTAGCCATGCTTTAAGTTGCTAGATGGCTACAATTTTGCTGAAATGTATTTTAATTACAGGTCCCAGAGGGCCAAACTGCAGTATCAAAATATGCCAGGCCTTTATGTCTCTTGCATAATGAGTGCACACAAAATCTTTAGCGCAAATGAATGGATTACAATTCCCAATACAGAATGAGAATTGGTAGCATACTTTTCTGTTGTTGAACATCATTTCCATACACAGTGTTTCTCTAATCCTGTTAACTTCCTTCAGAAGTTCAGATTACAGTAGTTTCATCCCAGAGAGGAAAGGACACGCTGACAAACTCACTCTCTGGATTATGCAGTGTTCATAGGTTGTTTAAAGTCCAGCATTTGTAATGTAGATGGAAATAAACAATTTCTGAACAAAAGAAAATTTAGTCAGCGTTTTGGATCGCAGAGAAAATAAGCGCAGAGAAAATAAGTAGAAATTGCTTATTTAAGCAATGTAGGGTTGCCAGCCTCCAGGTGGGCCTGGAGATCTCCCACTTTCGCAACTGATCTCCATCTGACAGAGATCAGCTCCCCTGGAGAAAATGGCTGCTCGAAGGGTGGAATCTATGACTTTGTACCATGCTGAGATGATCTCTCTCCTCCCCAAACCCCACCCTCTCCTGGATCCAACCCCAAAATCTCCAGGTATTTTCCAACCCAGAGATCTCAGGTTTCTAAACAGGAAATTATTTCAGTTTTAGCAATTATGTCAATACAAAAATTATGTATAACAGATGCACTGTCTTCTCTCTCTCTCACCTAATGTGATCCAGACAGTGATACAACGTCAAATGCACAAAGCAACATCTTTCAGTTGATTTAGACATTTTGGTTAGACAGGAGTCACAGCCTTCAGTGCCTGGATGTAACCCTGACTGTGCTTTCCCCCCTAAGGTGTGCAATGCTGGGTAGGGCTGCAGTACAGCAGTAGTTGACTGCTTTGAATGCAGGAGGTCCAAGGTTCATAATCTGGACTCCACTCAAAAGGATCAGGTATCAGGTGATATGAAAGACCCCCAATGGAGACCCTGGAGAGTAACTGCCAGTTAGAGTAGATAATACTGACTTTTCATAGTGGGACTCAGTATAAGGAAGTGCCATGTGTTCAAGTAATAAATAACAGTTAAAAAGTTCAAGTGGGTAGCTGTGTTGGTCTGAAGCAAAGAATAACAAATAAACTGTAATAATGCAAAAAAATGCTTATAATCTTACAAAATTGCAGAAATTTCAATCTTTTTGTGAAATTCCTATTCCAGATGGATGAAATTCTCTGGAGTTAAAGTTCTGTTTCGTAAGAAGAACTTCTTCCAAACATCAGAATCTCCTTCATAAAATACAATGTACGTTACCTTCATATCCAGACAATGTACCACAAAACTTTGTATTAAACAGTCTCATTAAATATCATACATACAACAGCAGTTGTCTCTTCTCATTCCATGGTTACATCCCTTACCACCATTCATCAATTTCTAAAATAAAGTTATATTATTGTCATTATTTATGTGCAAGATCAAATGGGAAATACAGCAGTGAATGAAAATTACAACAGTGAATAATAATAACATGATGTATACTCTTACCCTAAGGGTAGAACATATTCTTGCAAGATTAAGTCTTTCCAAATAATGGGCGAACAAGTTCCGTATCAAGCCTTAACAGGTGTAAGTATTCATCTCCTTTTAAATCTATTGCACCTCACTTCTTAAAGGTGCAATCCTAGTACCTTGAAATTGACAAGGCAAACCACTCCATCAGACAAGGAAATTGACACAAACCCCAGTGGTTCTGTTGGGTACCACAACAGCGTATAGCTCACAATGTTATCTAATGTATACAATGCTATGTTACTCAACTATATAGGAAAGTCCTCACGTGCGCTAAAGACACGGGTATTGGAACATAAATCTTGTTTCAAACATAAGTGTCTTGATGCTCCCCTCATCCAACGTTTTTCTGAGAAAGGACACAGCCCTGAGGATTTTAAATTTGTGGTGTTGGAGGTGGTCCGCCCTAAAAAATATAGCATAATGGATATGCATAAGGTGTTACTACGTAGGGAGGCTTTCTGGATTTTCAGATTAAATACTTGTCAACCTGCTGGTCTTAATGTTTCATTAGATCTTGCTTGCTTTCTGTGAGTTAGCTGATTTTAGGTAATTCCTTGTTGTAAGTTTCTGTTTTACTGTAAGTTTCTTCGTTTTTGTAAGTTTGTAACATAGCATTGTATATATTAGATAACATTGTGAGCTATACACTGTTGTGGTACCCAACAGAACCACTGGGGTTTGTGTCAATTTCCTTGTCTGATGGAGTGGTTTGCCTTGCCAATTTCAAGATACTAGGATTGCACCTTTAAGAAGTGAGGTGCGATAGATTTAAAAGGAGATGAATACTTACACCTGAAGGCTTGATACTGAACTTGTTTGCCCGTTATTTGAAAGACTTAATCTTGCAAGAATATGTTCTACCCTTAGGGTAAGAGTATACATCATGTTATTATTATTCACTGTTGTAATTTTCATTCACTGCTGTATTTCCCATTTGATCTTGCACATAAATAATGACAATAATATAACTTTATTTTAGAAATTGGTGAATGGTGGTAAGGGATGTAACCATGGAATGAGAAGAGACAACTGCTGTTGTATGTATGATATTTAATGAGACTGTTTAATATAAAGTTTTGTGGTACATTGTCTGGATATGAAGGTAATGTTGTACATTGTATTTTATGAAGGAGATTTTGATGTTTGGAAGAAGTTCTTCTTATGAAACGGAAGTTTAACTCTGGAGAATTTCGTCCATCTGGAATAGGAATTTCACAAAAAGATTTAACAATATGCTTTGATTCTGTGAATTTCTGCAATTTTGTAAGATCATAAGCATTTTTTGCATTATTACAGCTTATTTGTTATTCTCTGTTGTTGACTAGCTGTACCCCTCCTTGCATGTTAGTGTGTTGGTCTGAAGCAGCAGAACAAGGTTTGAGTCCAATGGCACCATTAAGACCAACAATGTTTTATTCAAAGTATAAGCTTTCGTGTGCATGTATGCTTCTTCAGATACAGGAAACAAAACTTCTTTTACCCTTACATATAGGTAGAGAGAGGGTGGGGGGTTAGTTGGCAGGAAGGGCTTATTAGAGTCAAGATGCATAAGTAACTGGGCGATTATAGCTGAGGTTGGATTAAGGTGGTTGGTAAAATCTGTGAATAGCAGTAAATTAGCATACAAATGCAAGAGTTAACAAATAGATGTGAGAACTGATTTTGAGTTCAGTGGCACCTCCAAGACCAACAATGTTCAATTCTGGGTATAAGCAAGAACTGAGAGACTTAGCCTGTATAGATGCATGGGTCTTAGATACATTGAAAGTCTGAAACAGATTTCCTCAAATGTTACATATAGGCGGGCGGTAGTTGCCAGGAGGGGCTAATTAGAGTCAAGATGCATAAGTAACTGAGCAATAAATAAAGATAAGATTGGAATAATGCCTTTGGTAAGACCTGTGGCATTTATAAGACCTATGGATAGCAGCAAATCAGCATACAGATAATAAAAGAGTTAACATAAGTAACTGAGCAACAAATACAGCTAAGACTGGAATAACACATTTGGTAAGACCTGTGGATAGCAGCAAATTGACATATAGATACCAAAAGAGTTAACAACAGATGTGAGAACTAAGTCTGAGTCCAGTGGCACCTTTAAGACCAACAAAGTTTAATTCTGGGTACAAGTGAGAACTGAGTGACTTAGCATGTGTAGTGAAATAAGAACCCAATGTCTCTGTTAAGCCCTGGGGGATTGCAAATTTGTGTTTATGTTGTTCATGTGGTATCAGTAGCAATAATTCAGGTTGTTGACATCTGCATAATCATCATATGCCAGCATTTTTTTAGAGAAAATATATTTCTCCAGTATATCACCAAGATCAAAGTGACATGTGAATTTATGACCAGATGACACTACTCACAGAAGGATAACAAATATTCTTGAAATAAATACATATCTTTGAATTCAAATTGAAAGAATCAAGAACATAACAATGTATTCTCAAGTACAATTAATATATTTTTACAAAACTTGGAATTATATTTTAATATCACACCAAGGCTGACAAACTGTGTCTTCCTGAAATTCCTGAGACATATGTATGACTAATATGTGTTCTTGTGATTCCTGAGACCCAATAGAGTTGGGCTGATAGAATTCCAAATCTGGCCTGTATCTGACCATTCAGCAAAGTCTGAAGCCTTCCTCTAACCTATAGGGGTTATTAAGCTAGTGAAAGACCCTCTTTCTATATGAAAAGTGATTGTTGCAGGGACCAGACAATATGGCTTAGTATCTGCACACCCATGAGTTGCCTGCATCAAAGATTAAAATACTCCGCTAACTAATTTGGATTCTCAATTTTGCATAAACATTGGTGAATAAAGCAAATATATATCTGTTTCCTTAACTTATCAAACATAGTTTGATAACTATGAGGAGCTTTCACACATGCTGAATAATGCACTTTTAATCCACTGCAACTGGATTTTTCCATGTGAAACAGCAAAAACCCGTTGCAGAATATCTCTGAAGTGCATTGAAAGTGTATTGAAAGTGCATTATTCAGCATGCATGAAAACACCCTATGTTTTGAATTCGGAACTGCATTTGCCCTTCACAGATAGGGTCAGCGGGGGGGGGGCGGACAAACTGAGGTATTGACTATCCCATAGTCAGGAGGTGTTGTTGCGGGGGGCGTGGGTGGGTGGGTTTTGTGTAGTGGTTAAGTGCGTGGACTCTAATCTGGGAGAACAGGGTTTGATTCCCCACTCCTCCACTTGCACCTGCTGGATGACCTTGGGCAAGCCGTAGTTCTGTCAGAGCTGCCCTTGAAAAAGAGCAGTTTCTGTCAGAGCTCTCTCAGCCCCACCTATCTCACAGGGTGTCTGTTGTGGGGAGGGGAAGGGAAAGGGGTTTGTAAGCTGCTCTGAGACTTCTTTGGGTAGTGAAGGGTGGGGTATAAATCCAATCTCTTCTTCTCTTCTTCATCATCTCAGAACTTTATATCTCTTCTGGATTTCTCCTGCTTATGTGGCCCTGAAATAGCTGACCATCATGATAAAACACAGACTGCACTGGAAAAGGTACATGAGACATGCACTGACCATATAAATCTCCAATCTCCTCTTGGCTATTGACATATTAAATGGCAAAAGGCTCTTGATCCTTTCACCCACTGATGGAACAGCAGCTGTTTTAGTTTTGAGTCTGTGCTGCTGGGAACAAATTCTTCAGAGATGTGGATCCAACAACCATACTTTGGGGCAGATTTATTACTACAAACACATGATAGGAAACTGTCAGGTTGCAGCAATCTGCCACACATTTCTTTCCCTTCTCAGACAACTCTGTTTGCTTGATTATAATTTGTTAGGTTTACTCCCAGGGTGTGGGCATTAAAAGTTTTTCTTTCTTTAAAGAATTAAGGGAGAGAGTTCTATATATTGTAAGCACTATTGTTAGGCGCCATGATTTGGAGGCTCCCACATAAGCCTCGAGGTATCCCAGAATTTCAAGCACTCTGAATGAAGGAGCAGAGTAATGAGCCCATCTCTTAAATTATGCAGCGCTGGTATTCTCTCTCCTAGGGATTTTGTGTGTAATTCAAGCAACTTGCTAGCTGTGCAAAAGGAGAGAAAAGGGGGATGATTGAAAAGGGGTGGCTGGGGTAAAACGTTTTCGGTAAGAATGAAAGAAAATGGACCTGCTTTCCTGTGCATAATTTTTTTTGAAGGGAAAAAAAACAACAGGAAGGGAAGGACAGAATATAATGTAGAGGAGCCAGCTTCATATGTCCTTGGCAGGGTTCACAGGCATGAAAGTATTGCATGCAAACCACCTAATTAGCCTCTGTCCTTTCTTTACAAATGTCTTGGCCTGCCAAAAACAAAACCCAAACCCGACTACCTAGGATCTTAGTAAAAACAGTCACTGCAGTAATCTGAAGGGTGGGGGGGAAAGCACCAGGGTCTCAGGCTTAAGTGGCAGGAGGAGATGTGCTTGATTTTCTAAGCGGCTTAAAACTGGTAGTTAAGCCCAGATAGAACTGCCCCATTAACTTGAGACCAAGTCCTCTGGGCCAGGTACATTAGCTGTGTTTGCAAACAGGCACTTTTGAAACTGTGCCATTTATAGAGACAATGGGACCCAGGAGGCGGTGTTTGTAGACTGTTAAGTGAAAAGCACAGTCATGGAGAGAAGGGGTTGTCTGAGGCCAATGCCCAGGTATTGTAAGGCAAAGGCATGAATGTTGTTCTTTGAATAGCTAAAGTGCTGGAATGAGGGTCAAAAGACTTAAGTTCCTTCCCCAGCAGGCACAGACCTCCTGTCACCGAGGCACTCTTCAGTTTTCAGTATTATGAATAAAGCACCCTGCGGTGCTCAGGGTCCAGTGGAGTGAAACTACTGTGATTTATCAAGCCCATTTTCTTCCATATTTTAATTCTTACTAGATAATGACAGGAGGGCCTGGCGGGAGCTGGTCCATGGGGTCGCGAAGAGTCGGACTCGACTGCGCGACTGAACAACAACAAAGATAATGAGGTAGTCTTCAGATTGCTTGTGCAAAAACAATGGAGGAGTGTTTGTACATGACAGATTCCTTACTGGCCCTCTGAGTTCTGCCAGAATATTTCAGGATCTATTGTGTAGTGGGTTGCCGCATGGATGGACGATAGAGACTGGCATAGTGCATAGTACGCTTTATTAGTACACAACAAAGACATCCAACAACGGCCGGCAGGCCAACTATATATACAACCAGGGGACACACCCCTGGGTCCCATTGGCGGGTTTGAATCTCCCGCCACGGTCCCATTGGTTCCCCCAGTGGAGGGACTAGGATCCTAGTCCCTATTGTTAAGCCGGACTCAAGCTCAGGAGTGTGCGCTGGCCTCTGGTGGCGGTCAGCGGACACAACAGGATCCTCACATGTTGGCCCTGGAAGCTCAATGTAGATCTGACTATATTCTGCTTGCTTCCTGTAGACGTGTAGTAAGTCAACTCTTGGCCTGTGCTATGAAAATAACTGGTTTTACTCATACGTAATTGACTTTAGGTGAGAACAGAAGCTGTTTGTCATGTCCATTCAAGGTAAATTCTGTGCTCATGTGGCTAGTCTGGGTGCCAAAATGGCCAATGGTAGCATGGGAAAGGAGGAGACTTATGTGGCTTGCACCAGTCATTACCAACCAGGCTTGTGCTGCTGCCACCTGGGTCCAGGGAGAGCTTCAGAGGCATCAGAATGTGCCCCCCCACTGGGGGTGATGCCACCACTGGGCTCCAAGGTGGTCTGCATAGCACATCTACAGACCTGCCTCGGAGCCTGTGGCATGGCATTGGAGCAGAGCACTTGAGGGACAAAGTGTGTCATGAAGCATATTGTATAGATTCTGCCCCCCAGGCCAGGCCAGGGATGGAGGGGAAAACTCTACACTGGCTCAATACATTACACAATAACCCAGAAAGGTAGGCTCTCTGGATTTCAGAACACTATAACCACCAGAATCTCTACTTAATCCCTTGCCAGCCTGAAATTAGAGATCCACAATCCGCCGCTATTTGTTTGGAAGTCAATATGATACGCTTGGAAACAAGGGCTTGGATAATTACTTTCAGATTTTGGCTACGTTTGCACTTTAGGAACTGTCCCAATAGCCTTATTACATATCTGTTGGAAGAGTCTCATTGTTCTGAGTGGTTAGCTGCTATAGAAAGGAAAATCGTCACAATAGGCTTATGCTTGAATGATATGATGTCCTTATCTGAAGTACACATCTTTGCCCTGCTCAAACAGAGATTAATTGATATTGAGATGCAAGAGCTTAGAGCCTTGGCCTCTGGTAGATGCTCCCCTTTAAGATGGGCACGTTTTCCGATCAACACCCCTGCACAATACTTATCGGATTTTACTTCTCCACAGCTGCGTAGAGCATTTATGCTGGCCCACTTTAACGTGCTCCCCTCTGCGCTTTTAGCAGGAAGATTTAAGAAAATCCCCTACTCTGTTAGGTTTTGTGATTGTGATACAGAGGAGATTGAAACAATCGAACACGTATTCCTCCACTGTAGTTTGTATGATGACATTCGGGCAGTCTATCTAGAAGCCATACTTAAGAAAGATGTCAAGCTATCAGATGACAGAATGTTGTACCGTTTATTGGCTTCACAAAATACAGTGGTTATTGAAGCGGTGGCTAATTTCTGTAACTGCCTTATAATGAGGAAGCTATGTGTTAAATCAATTGAATTGAGATCCACAATCTCAGCTGGCATGTGGGTTTTACACATTAGCAACTCTACTCAGAGGTGCAAACTTTTACCTAGGTAGTGTATATAGTCAGCGGGTTAGGCTACAAGATCTGGGCTTGGGACTCAGTTACATATCAAAACAGACAAGCTAGAAAACCAGAATAAGTTTATTCAGTATAGAATTTAGCACGGACTAGAAGGATTTAAAAATAACAAAGGGTAGGCAATGTTTTGCCTTAACTACACATTAGAGATGTATATTTACCAAGTCAGGAACAGTTATCAGTCCAGAATAGTCCATTTGTAATAATCCAGTAGCCCCAAGAGGTTTGGAGCAAGAAGTCCATCTTTGCAAGCATGCAGCCATGTGCTCAGCTCCAAAGCAGTTCTTTGTCTCTGCCAGAGACCACATGGCAGGACAGCATTTCAGGTGGACAGCACTCAGAGCAGCAGAGATAACAGGAACAGAAGAGAGAATTCCTCTCATTGGGAATGACCAGATATAGGGCAATCCCAGTCCCCTAATTAGCCCTGGCCAGGGGCCAACTGGAGTAGACATGGGAGTGTCCAATTGTTGGGTTGCCATGGGGACAACATCTGAATGGTCAGTACTCTTGAAGGCCACACCTGCAGTCATGTGATCCCCAAATTCCAACCACCCCATAGCGTACGTGTGTCTTTGCCTGTTTACTAGGGCCATCTGGTCTTCTGCCAGCATGGAAGTGTGAAGAATGTAGGGTTATATGGCAGGGCTATCGAGGCCATATGGCTTCAATAGGAAATCAACACAGCAGGGGATCAGCAAGAGACATTCCAGAGGAAGAGATGAAACCTTTAGAAATCAATATTTCTATACAGCGCTGTATATTTCTATACAGGGTTGTATATTTCTATACAACCCAGCGGCTCTGTTAACATCGGAGGAATGGGTACCTGCCCTAGGTGGCAGGGGGCACCCTCCTCCCAGCCTTGTGCTGGGATGGTGATCGGCAGTGAAGAAAAAAGGATCGAGTCGGCGGCAGCAGCGAGAAAGAAATGGCGGCGGCGGCGAAACGCTGAAGCGACCCAGAACGGCGGTGACTGGCTCGAGCAATGGTGGAGGCGGAGTCGAAGGCGGAGTTGGACGTAGAGTTGGAGCGACGTCAGACCGCGGGACGCAGCGCGGCAGGAGCCGCTTGGACGTTAGCTGAGGCTGCACCCGAGGAAAGACACGCCGCTCCAAAAATAACAGCCAGCTCGTCCAGCCAGCGGCAGCCGGGTCGCAGGAACAACCGCAACAAAAAAACACACACCAAGGAAGCTGCCGAACGAACGGAAGACTGTGCCGTATCAGGGGTGCTGGTAGGTTGTCCCCCCCACACACCATATGTGGCCTCTGGATAGGTTACTCGCTACTATATAGTAGCACATTGTAAACCGCTCTGAGACCCGCTAGGGGTTATGAGCGGTATATAAATCACCTGTATTTATATATTTTATTTATATAAACAGCAATCTGTGGCTTTCTAGATCAGCGGTTCTCAACCTATGGGTCGCAACCCCTTTGGGGATCGAACAACCCTTTCACAGGGGTCACCTAAGACCATCGGAAAACAAAAATTAGGATTCATAACAGTAGCAAAATTACAGTTATGAAGTAGCAACGAAAATAATTTTATGGTTGGGGATCACCACAACATGAGGAACTGTATTAAAGGGTCGCGGCATTAGGAAGGTTGAAAACCACTGGTCTAGATCATAGTTCAGGCAATCCCTATTTAAGAAAGTGAAGACTTCACTGAGGTTTGTGCTCAGTTCATGGCTGGACAGTGTTCAGGCAGAGGCACCACTTGTTAGAGCCAGCGCTTTCAAATGATTGTCATATATACAGTGGCTGCAGTTGTGCAAATCACAGTGGCCACAAGTACAGTGCCTCTGTGGAAGTGCCAGTTCTCCCTCAACATTGTCTCCCTGTGAGTGCTGCACAACCACAGGTGATCTCTGCAGATTTCCAAGGCATTTGAACAAGGGCTGCTGTGTGAACATGAACTGGATCTGAGTATTAACGAAGAATCTGACCGTACTTCTTTGCATCACTGATCAGGTGCAGAAATATTCTCATAACGATGTGGTAGGACAGTCCTGATGACCAAGTGGGTTCATAAATGTTATGGTAAATTATCACTTGATGAATGACTGTCTTATTGCGCAGGGTTTCATGATTTACAGTTCCTCCTACCCAGCTGAGTCTTGAACAAATCTGTGCTAAATTAGGCACAAGCTGGCTTTATTAACAGAAAAATTGCTTTCTTTTTTTCTTCAATATAACTGTGTAGGAAGAGGGGGGGATCTCTGCTTTTTGTTTCATTCCTCCTCTTCCCTCTTTCTATGTTACCCAAGGGCAGTAATATTGAGAGTTCAAGATCTTACTTTTCATTTCCGCCTTCTTTCAAGCCTATGCCCCTTTAGGATTACTGAAGCAGTTATGGCTTCTGCCAAGGAAAAGATTCTACTTTATGGGTGGAAGAAGAGGTAGATTATTTACTTTTGGAAAAGAACTTCTCTCCCAGGTGTTTGCATTAGCATCTGCAGTTCAGTGTATCAAAACAACAGCTTCTCAGGGTCAGTAACAGCAGCAAAAATGCCTGGAATTTGCATGCAACATGAAGCTAATGTTGCCACATATCTTCTGATGTATCCCAGAATCTCCAAACTATTTTTTTCCATGATGCCTTCTTAAATACACATTGTGGATCATGATAGTAGCTTGCAGAATATGAGATTCCCTCTTCTACAATAGAGCAATAGACTTCAAGCCTTCATCTGCTGAACTGTATAGAGAAAAAAAAAGCATATTGATTCCAGTTGCTTGTTTTTGGTAGTCAAGCTAATTAGTAAAAACCCTGTGGGCAGTTTTATTGTATGTAAACATCATACGTATACATTATGTATGCTTTTTGTTCTATATAATATACATGTAATACATGGACTACATTGGGTTAGATCATTCAAAGCTGTGCAGTTTCATCATTCAGATCTTCAGACAGTCTTGAGTATAAATTGTTAAGCCATTATTTATTTAGGAGTCATGGATGGGTTCTAGCCAATCTATCTCACCCTCAGAAAGAACAAAAAAGGAGTCTTGTGATACCTTAAAGACAAACAGATTCATTGTAGGATAAACTTTTGTGGGCTGGAGCCACAACAGAGTAAGATTGTAGGAATCTATTTGTCTTCATAGTGTTGAAATACTTCATTTTGTTCAGTGAAGGTGGCTGAGTTGCATGATGTCTATTGCCACTGGGCTGCATTGTGTTGTGTGGGTAGTGAGCTATGAGGTGGCTATCACTTGCTCTGTCCTCATTAAGTCTTCCTTCATCAGGGGACATGAAAATGGAAGAGGATAGGACCTTTTCCAGGGCTGTTTTAGCCTCCCAGTCCACTCCTGCTCCCCCCAGCTTTGCTTTACAAACACCAAGGCTTGAAAGGATTGATGATACTATTGTGGTTGCCTAGCAACCCCAAACAGTGAGTGGGAGTTCAGTGGGCATTCTTTTCTTAAGGCTATAGGTATTTTTTAAAATCTCCCAATGTACCTTTGTTTTAAGGTTTCAGATATTTTTGCAGTCTTGGAACTTCCTTCAACAATGGCCGAAAAACCCTCTTGGTCTGTCTGTATCTCCGTTTTGGGCCTCTATTGATGATATCCTCTATTGGCATGGTTCAGAAGTAGATATATTGATAAGTCCAAGCTTGTGTGTTTGTGGCCCCATCTGCAAGTGTAAAAGGTCCACAGAGGATAAAATGTCATATTCATATGGATTTAATAGATACGTATCAATTCTGTGAGAGGGATAGTTTGTTAAAAAGTATGTTTCCCAGCTATCATGTATGTACTTGGTAGCCTAGAATACCATCTGAAAGTGTTTTGTCGTTACAGTGGTAGGCTCCACAGTGGTCTCTACCAGATGTTAGATAGTGCAGAATAAGGGGGAAATATGGTGACAATTAGAAGCATTGAATAACAAGGGACAACAGGCAGCTTAAATAATAGTTTTGAACTGAGAATGTCCTCCAAAAATCAGGAATATGATGAATTTATAGTTTGCTTATGACTCATATGAAAACTGAATACTGAGTTGTTTTCTTTGACTCCAATTATGTCTCTGCCCAGTCTTTGCAGATGTTGTCTTAGATAGGACAAGAAGAGTGGTTTCTCCCTACCTGGGATTCTCTGACAATATAAAGAGACTTTGGGTCATTTAGAAAGTGTTTGGACAGGGTTGACTCATGGCTATCCTTAGATTGTTATGGTTTTACCCTGTTGGTTTTGTTTACTTCCTTTATATCCCAACTATCTTCCCAAATAGGGACTCAAAGAGGCTTACATGGTTCTCTGCTCCCCCATTTTTGGAATTTGAATCGATATGTTATGTAAATGTTTGCATTTACTGAACCAAATATCTTATTGCTAATAAGGTTCTGCCCTTAGGTGTCTTCTAGAATTTGTTGGCAAGACTTATTTATAAGTAATATATTTTCCACCCAACAGTTAAATGTGGTTTAAGAAGTGTGGCAATTATTGGGATATCTAAATATCCGTTTTGTCTTTGATTCGCTTTGATTTCTTTTTCTGATTCTCTTTGGTAATTCAGGTCTTTAAGTGTTCACCCTTGAGCTTCTTTTTGCCCAAGCTAGTATGCATTTATGCCCATTTGTCCAGGCCTAATAAAGTGATCAAGTTTGGGCATGAAAGTTGGACAGTGAAGAAAAGTGACAGTAAGAAATTTGGTTCATCTGAAATGTGGTATTGAAGGAAGGTTTTACAGATACCATGGACCGTCAAAATGACAACTTGGTTCTAGATCAAATCAAGTCTGAACTCTCCCTAGAAGCTAAAAATGACCACACTGAGGTTATCAGACTTTGGTCACATCCTGAGAAAAGAAGACTCACTGGGAAAGAGAATAATGCTAGGAAAAAGTTGAAGGCAGCCGGAACATGGGATGGATTGATCAAGGAAGCCATGGCCTTCAGTTTCTAAAACCTGGGCAAGACTGTTAAGGATAGGACCTTTTGGAGGCTATTAATTCATAGAGTTTATAAGCTGGAAGTAACTTAACAGCTCTTAACACATGCACAATAAAGAAGAGAATAGCTGAAAATGGCCTCTCATTCACTACTTTTATGGTTACTTGATAGCTTGGAAGCTGTCAGTGGCACTGGGGCTGAAGTTTATTCCTTTTGCTGTGTGTATGTGTGTGTGTGTGTGTGTGTGTGTGTGTGTGTGTGTGTGTGTGTGCATGCCCAGTGAACTAGTTCTTTTTCTGAACTCCAGTGGAAGAAGTAAATTTTTCATGAATCGGTATAAATGATGTCATTATGATGTTTATTTATGATATATGTGGTGATATGGTTAAAAATCAATGTTCAGATCTGTATTAAATAATTAAAATAAGAGGCCGTGACTCATAATTATACCATGCAGGAATAAGGCCACTTTAATATCCTTCTAATTTTACCACACCAAATGGTTATGCTGTCTGTAAATACCTGAGATTAAAAGAGTGGCAATCCCAGTGTAGTTCCAGATTGGCAAAGTTTTATGATCTAGCAATATTCTTTTGATAGACTGAGAAAATAGAAGGCTTTGGGCAATTGTCATTGATTTCCTTTCCCCTCCTGTGGTGTAAATAGTGTGCTGATAGTTAAGACTTGCACTCACATTCCAATGCCATTAGTCATTGTTTTCTGTCGCCTTTCTCATCTTTATTATTCCTGTGCTACCATGGAAGGGACAATTTCCCTGTGTCGAGCCCTACATACTCGTGATCCCAGGCCAAGGAAGCTTTGATGGAGGGCATCTATTTGTCAGTATTAGAAGCAAACTGTAAAGAGAGGCCAGGAGGAGTAGTGATCTGGAGAAGAAATGTCTGTCTGTTTTCCTTAGCGGTAAATTGTTTTCAAGTTCTGTTTGCTATGCAGCTGCAAAAATGCCCTTGCTTTGCTTGCTGGCTCCTTGGAGAGTGGTACAAAACATGCAGGTGGTTTAAATGAGAATGCTTACTGTACATCTCATCTCAGCGGGTTGCTGTAGATTGTTCTAACTAGAAGTATTCAGAGGGAATTGTTACATGCTCTGAGTGAGCACTTAGGTAAAATGGCTAGTTGCAGAAGTTATTAAGGCACAGTATGCAGGAATCCATTATTCTACAATCCTTTCAAAGTGAGTACTTTTATTACATTATTAACAGCCACTGGCATGAGTGGTGGCAGCTAGTTTGGTGGTTTTCTTCCCATCTGAACCACAACACAAGAGGCTCCTGTAACTTAACAATTTAAGGTAGGGCTACACTTGACTTGGCAATTACTGTGAAACAACATCGGTTTCAAATCCGCACTCCTTCATGGAAGCTGTCTGGGTGATGTTGGGCCAGTCACACCTTTTCAGTTTAACCTACCTCATTGGGCTGTTGAGAGGAGAACAGTGTAATCTGCTCTGGGTCTGCACTGAAGAAAAGGCAGGGTATAAGTGAAGTAGATACTAAAGACAAGTAGTGGAAAGATCCTTCTACTGGAGTTATGGCAAACATGCTCTCTTGCTAAAGCTACCTCTAGCAATGGATAATTCTGAAAGTTAGTGCTGTGTTACTAGTCTGCCTTCCTTTTTGTCCCTCCCCCATTCATCTTGGTGCCTGAGACTTGTATTCCTCCAGGTTCAGTACCAAAGGCAAATAAATAAATCTTTGGACAGCTCAGAAGAGAATACAGAGACTGAAGGGAGGACGAGGAACACCTCTGTCTTTAGACATGCTGGCTAGGAGTGAATAGACAAACTCTGGATGATCTGGAAGAGAAAGGCTTCATGACATTCAGATCATTAACCAAAGACTGCTGGTCACTAGTAGACATTTTGCTGCAACAGGTTCTGCTTCCCTTAATGCATCCATGTAGGATCTGTGCCCAAATTTAGTCAGTTATCTCTGTTTTGTTTCTTGTCACATTTGAACCTCTCCTCTCAAAAATCTTACAGCTAATTTATAGATCTCCCCTTAGTTTTACCTTATTTTGACTCATGAACTATCCCCTACTGGACATGTTCCTGGGCTGTCTCTTTAGCCTTACACAAGTGGACAGACTTCTTCAGGAGTTGCAGAGCTCCTATCTTGCATTTGACACATGACTCACATCTCTTTCCCCACTGGCTTTATTTTCTGCCCAGACCCCCAAATCAGTGGGGGAATACACATCGGACTCTAGGACAAATAATTGTATTGCTGCTTGCTGGCTTTCCTGTTCCTGCTTTCCCTTATCAGTCCTTCCTCTCCTCTAATTGAGTGTGTTGTGTGTCTGTGGGAACCTTTGCTGCTTGGAATTATTATGAGGTCAGGAAAATCCCAGGGGTGATAACAAGAGTGCAATATCCCATTGCCTGGTTTGATGCGCCTTGTAGTTTCTTTTTAATAACTTTATTTCTGATTTTTGTCCTGTTTTGAGTCTACAGTTTTCTCTCCTAGCTTGTGGTAGTTGTCATCAGTTCTCACTAACAATGCCATCCTATGAAAGTCTACTCAGAATCCTATTCAGGTCTATTCAGTGGGGCTTACACCCATGAAAGTGTTTTTAGGATTGCTCTGTAAGTCCTCATTCTGTTACGATAGACACTAGATGCGTTGGGCCAGTTTCACTGTCTCTCTTAGCCTAACCTGTTATGAGTCTTTTGCCTAAAGAAAGGGCTGGCATCTGAGTGTTGTTATTATATAATGCAGGTCTAAAGTACGCCACACAAGAGTACTCGCGTGCCATTGGCTGGGTGCTGGGTCTGCTTCTCTCTCCCACCCACTCTTCCCTGGCCACTCTTCCCTGACAAAATAAACTGCCAACATGACTGTCTCTACTTACAAAGATGCGTTCCTGCTTGGCTCCTCTGCAGCTGACTGCTTTGCAGGGTGGACTTTGTGTAATTATACCCTGCTGAGGTTGCTTCCCTCCTGCTTGGGTCCCCACTGTGGAGAAAAACTGTACTTTTCCTAGGTAGAGGCTGCAGGTGGGGGGGGGGAGCTGGAAGGATGAAGGGAGAGGGGCAGATAAAGTTAGGTTGATGGTTGGCTGGGAAGGAGATAGGGTTGCCAACTCCAGGTTTGAAAATTCTTGGAAATTGAGGGGTGGGAAATTCCTGGAGATTTGAGGAGTGGAGCCTGGAGAGGGTGGGATTTGAGGAGAGGTGTGACCTCAGACAGGTACAATGCCATAGACTCCACCCTCCAAACTAGTAATTTCCTCCTAGGGAACCATTGTTACCAATCTCCAGGTGAGAGCTGGAGATCACTCAAAATTACAGCTGCTCTTCAGATGGCAGAGGTCAGTTCCCCTGGAGAAAATGGTGGGCTCTGTGTCATTATACCCTGCTGAAGTCACCACAGCAAATTGACACTGAGTGCCCAAGGCCAGGGCACCCGCCCAGAGCCTCTTTCTAGAACTCATTGTATTTACTTACACAATGATCCTCATTCCTAGTGTAAAATAAGACTCTAATTAGGAGGTGAAAATATGAAGAGACATCTCAGAGACCAAGGGAGAGAAAGCGAAGGATTTTAACAACTGGTCTTAAGACAGAGAATTTTGCTGAGCTCAGTATAGGATATTATTTTGTGTACATGTACTCATATTTTGTAATTAAACCATTTAAACTTGCCTACCTTGATACCCTGCCCTGCCCTGGATGGCACAATCTAGCCCAGTCTCATCAGCTCTCAGAAGCCAAAGAGGGTCAGTTCTGGTTAGTACCTG
Organism: Gekko japonicus; assembly: GCF_001447785.1. Lineage (NCBI taxonomy): Eukaryota > Metazoa > Chordata > Lepidosauria > Squamata > Gekkonidae > Gekko > Gekko japonicus. Next base: position 457,662 of record NW_015164704.1, read on the forward strand.
GATGGGAGGTGTCAGCTTGCACAGTAACTCTCAGACAAAATAAGTCCTTTTTAATCAGGCTTTATTTTAGAGATCAGAAAAGTTGCTTTCAAGTTGAAACTCTTTGCCAGAACTGAAGAATATTACAAAGTTGGAAATTACAAGAACTTAGGTTCAGCCCTCATTCATACGTCAGCATTACATAGTAAGCAGGTGCAGTACTACAAGGCAGATATAATGGTGAGAATGTTTATCATTATCAAAGGCCATGAGAAGGTTGAAAAGTGAAAGCTTCCCATCGGCCCATAGCGGAGGTTCACATTGATAAGTGTTCCATAGCGCAGCTAATCTAGGATCACTCAGACATGTCTCAACCTCCCCTTACAAGAATTACAGAGGAGGAACATTGCGAACAGATTGATAACATGCCAGGAGGTGTTATATGTAACAGAGAAACAATAAGCATGAGAACGGAAATAGCAGAAGCATAGATGGTAACAAGCAAAGCTATGTACATCAGAAACCCATGATTGCAATTACAGAGATCCAGTGCCTCAACTCCAAAGGCAAGGGTCTGAGTCTGACAGGCTGCCACCATGGCTGTTATATGGAGGCGGGCAATGTTCGTCTCTTGCCTTGAAAAGTGCACAGGGTTGCCATAAGTAAGCTTTGACTTGATGGCACTTTCCACCACCACCATCACCTTGATCCTCTGTTTTATTTATGCCAGAACAAGCATAAATAGTCTGTACAGTTTTCTGCACCTTTAAAGACCCAGCCCACATCCAACTACTTCCAGGCCTTTCTTCCTAGCCACCTTTTTTTTCTGCCCTGAGCTGCTACTATTTGTTTTTAAACTTGCAGCATATGGGTATATTACTGTAGCAGGGTCAGGGTCTTATCTTACAGTAGAATGGTATGCTAAGCTATTAAATGGTGAGTTAGAAAGGGGGGGGAGGACTCAGCTCTACATTTGTCTTTCTCTTCTACTCACACACAAACCCTGAGGTGGAAAGAGAGGTGGTGTAGATAGGATCCTGGCTACCTGAACATTAAATTTCAGCTCCACATTTGTCTTTCTCTTCCAGTTGCACACAAACCCTGAGGTGGAAATGGTGGTGGTATAGCTACAATCCTGGCTACCTGAACTTGAATTTCAGCCCAAGGGATGGGAGGGCTTTCCCATAGCCAGGGATTAGGGGCTTGTTATGTATTGGGACTGAATCATTCTAGAGACTGGCTGAGTTTATAGCATAAGAACAATAGCCTACCAGGACTCTGGAAGTAACCACTGAAGTAATAATGTTATGTAAGTAGCCTATCATTGGGAGTAGGGTGTGTTTGGGTGTGGCACCTGCATGCTATTTAACAGAGCTGAGGCTCTGGGGGGGGGGTCTTGTCTTGTTCTTGCTGAAATCTCTCCTTATATATAATGCTGTTTTGGGGTGACTCTTTCCTGAACGTCCCAAACCAATTGACTCCCTGATGTGTCACTCACCAGGGGTCTCTATCCATTGCCTGAGTCCCGCCCACAGAGGCAGCACACGCCAAAAATCAACTGACAACAGAACTTTGCCTCAGGAGAGAGGACGGCTTGCTCAGCCAGGGCCCTAGCTTCTAGCCTCCTTCTCCCCTGGCCTGGTGGCTCTTCGTGGCTCTGTTCCACCTGGGCCCACCTTGATTGACTGATTCTCCCACCCCCAGAGCCTCCTGCGCTCCCAGGGGCGGCCCCATCTGTGGCTGCCATCTTCCTCTGCTGCTCCGTAGCCCTTTAATGGTGTTGCGGGCGTGCCTCACCTTCACCCAGCGTTTCCCTCACTGCCCTGCCAGCAGCATCTCTGCTGCTTTGCTTGGCCCCGTGTTCCTCCACAGCTCCAGGTGGGTGAGGGGCCACGGGGCACCTCTGGCAATGGTGGGGGGTGCTGGTGGCCTTCTGTTCCACTGCTGACTCTCTGTGAGTCTCAGTGGGGACTGGGACATGGGCAGGTTGCTATGAGCGACTCCCCCCCCCAGTTGTTCCCACTTGGCTTGCGGGCGGTGGGCAGAGTGAATGGGGGCCACCACCAGAGAGGGCAGGCCTGCCAAAGAGGAGGATGAGGCCGACTTGAGCGAGCAGCACGGGCCCGAGCACTGGGGATGGGGGGAGAAGGCAGATTGCCACCGGGGGCCTCTGTGCACGCAGACAGATGTATAAGAAAACGCTGAGGGCCTGTGTATGCGTGCGATGGAGCCAGGCCTGTAAAGTGCATCTCACATCTTTCTAGAGCTCGTTGTATTGCTTCTACAATGGGCTTTGCTACTAATCACTAATAAAGTAGAACTGATCACTAGACGTGGTCTGTTCATCCATGGAAGCCCCTATTTAACTGGACTTGAAGGTGAGACAGGTTGGGAGTGTGTGTGTGTGTGTGTGTGAGAGAGAGAGAGAGAGAGAGAGAAAGAGTGAAAGTGTGCAATTGAGTCTTCAATCCCCTCCTGCTTAGATTTGATTGTTTTTTGAGGGAAGACAGCTGGACTGTTTAAAAGTACAGCCTCATGTCTAAAAAAGGTAGACCTCTATGTTAACCTGGAACAAAATAGTTTGTTAGCCCACTGTGTCAATATAATGCAGGTAAAAAAGAAAAAGAATGAAAAGAAAAGGGTGGGGATTGCTGTCTCTGTGATGATGAAAACGTTGAGGCAGCTAAAATGCAATGCTTTGCTGGATCCAATTCACTGAGGAAAGCTGCCTTGCCAACTTAGAAACAACAGAGGAAAACGACCAGTCTGGAAGCATCTTTTGAGAGCGCTTCAGCTGGAAGCACACTAGGGCTGCCAAGTGGGGGCAGGGGGCGGGTAAACTCCTGCTTTGGAGGCCTGATTTCTGCCGCTGCGGAATCGGGCCCTGAGGGGAACCCCGCCCCTGAAGTGCAGCGTGGGTGCGTTACAGGAAGTGACACAACCACGTAGAACATGTTGGGGGCGTGGCCCCAATTGTTGGAGGGAAAACTCTATGGTTTCCCCTCCAACGATTGGGGCCATGCCCCCAACGTGCTCTACGTCATGCGTCACTTCCTGTGACGTTCTGGCGCGTCCCTCGGAAGCTCCCGGACCGAAGCAACGCTCCCCCGCCGGTGAGTCAGAACGACTTGGCAACCCTAAAGCACAGTGACAACAGAGAAAACATAAAAGAAGCATTTAATGTGGGGTTAGTTCATATATGAAATCCAATAAGAGCCAATGAGAACTTCTAATTAAATAATATAAAATCACATAGAATAAATGATAGTAAATTAAATTAAAAGCAGCTTCAAAATAAAATGGGTAAGAAGACTAATGACATTTTAGGAACAATGAAATCTAGAATTCTGTGTGTGGGGGGAACCCTTTGATCAGCAACTACAGTAGATGAAAGGTTTTCCTTTTTCAGAATATTTTTTCCAAAGCATATTAAGAGCCAGCTACATTATCGTGCATATTTGATATGCTTAACCTTTATACATTTTAAAATGGTGTTTCTTATCTTCATTTAACACAAGCCTTGGATAATTTAGATCACTACCATTTTAGACATGTGAACATTTCCATCGTTTGGCCAGTGAGATGTCTATACTAGTTCACATTCAGTTGGGGGAAGAGATCAACTTACAACTATTCTATAAACTAGAGCTGTTTTTATAATGTGCAAATTAACACTTCTTTGTCAGTTGTGCATGTGTGAATAAAGAACAACAGGATTCATGGCTGATGAGGAAATACCCTTCATGGGAACTTTGAAATATCTGGACCACAAAAAACTATGCTGATCTATACACACAGCAGAACAGGGGTCATTTCGTAGAAAAAGAGGTGCAGGAGCTCATTAGCATAACTCATTAGCATAACATGTGCATATGCCACACCCCCTGACATCACCAGAAGTGTGTCAGAAGGCAACACCCACCACTCAGGCTCCACCCCAAAAATCTCCAGGTATTTTCCAACTCAGAGCTAGCGAGCTCTTCAGAAGACCAAAGCTGCTGTAACATAGTAGAAGATACAGCCTCTCATGAAGGGCCTTGTACATGGCAACCAGTACCTTGAATGGACCCAGCAACTGATGGAGTGACTGCAAGATAGGTTATTCTAGAATGAACACAAATGAAGCTGCCTTATAATGAATCAGGCCCTTGGTCCCTCAAGGTCAGTACTGTGAACTCAGACTAGCAGCAGTTCTCTAGAGTCTCAGGTTGAGGTCTCCCACATCACCTACTACTGCCTGGTCCTTTTAACTGGAGATGTCAGGGATTGAACCTCAAGCAGAAGTTTTTCCAATGAGCCACAGCCCCTCCACAGGTGTGACATCATGTATTTCCTGCCTTGCACCCACTAGTAATTGGGCTGCAGGTTTTTGTATCAACTGAAGTATTAAATCAAGGTAATGCAGAACTTTCTGGAAAACTTCCTTTTTCTTGTAACATGTGGAGGTGCCCGTGTCTCTCTCTCTCCCTGTTCTTACAAAAGCACCTCAGTACTCTCCTATGGATCACCTTCAAGGCTACAACACCCAGATGGTTCTTCTCACACCCCCTTGGTCTCATAGTTCAGATGTTCCCTTGTGCTGTCATCCACTCAGTCATGCTTTTCCATCCACTTCCACTCCTTTGAATCCTCTCTTACTCCTTGCTCTGGGCCTGATCTTTTGTGTGGGAGAGGGGAACAATGCTGGATTGTGGCATGCACCAATTATAACACACAGGTTGCTGCTGAACACCTTCTTTCTCCAAGGGCAAATGTCAAACAGCCTCTGGCTGAAGAGAGCAGGAAGGGCTTTATGTAGCCCCCTCCCAGGATGCTGCCTGTCAGCACCATCCACTGTCTTCCTGAAAAGCCTGCAGCCACACCTGGCTTGTCCCACACAGAGAAATCCAGTTGCAAATGATTGCTATAGTTCCACCAACAGCCAATGATGTGGAAATTCAACCAGAGCTGCTAAATAATATCAGCCTAAATGGGGGGGGGGGGTTTACCAGCAGCATCCTGCGTTTCATAGGAAATCTGCTCACTCACTCTCCTAAATTTCTGCTGAGCTTGATCTGTTGCAAAACAATTTAGCGCCCAATACACCCAATAAAGTTTGTAGTCTAGACGTTACCTCTAGGAAGAGATGAAGGACTATAGCATGCCTGTCCTATAGCTCGATCCCAGGCTGTAAAAGCCAGTGTGATTTAGTGGTTAGAGTGTCAGACTAAGACTTTGCTGGGTGACTGGGGGCCAATCACACAATCTCAGCCTAACCTACCTTGCAGGGTTGTTGTGAGGATGAAATGGAGGAGAGGCGAATTGTGCAAGCCAGCTTGAGTCCCCACTGCGGGGAAAAGGTGAGCTATATTAACAACATAAACTTTAAAAAAACTAAGGCAACTACTCTAAGCACTAGGGATGTGCATTCAGTTCGTCCAAACCAAATGCACCCCAAAAAATGGCCCATTCGGACCCCTTTCGGGCTGCTGCAGGCCGATTCAGACTCTCTGATCTGAATCGGCTCACTGCTGAATTGCCGCCGAATTTCGGCGGCAATTTGGCCCTATTATATCCTATGGGCCATTGAAATCAATGGCAAAAACATAGGGTATATTCTGGGGGCTGGAGGGGAGGGGGTTTGAGGTAGAGGCTTCAGGGAAGCTGCTGGAGCCTCTCCCCAAGATACCCACCATGTTTCAGGAACTTTGAACCAGGGGGTCCAATTCTACGGGCCCCCAAACAGGTTGCCCCCATCCCCTCCACTGTTCTCTAGGTCCCTTTCCTTGGAGCGGCTGAAAAGTGCACCTGGAACCTTCTGTGCGCCGTGCAGATGCTCTGCCCCTGACTAACAGCCCCTTGTGAACCAAAGCTCCCAGCCAGGCCTGCCAGCCTGCAGGCTCCGTGTAGAAAAGAGGCCTTAATGTGATGGGGGGAGCGGCACCAGCGCCACTCGGTCCTCTGCTGCACCCTCAGATGAACTGCCAGTGGGGCCAGGCTGCAGCTCATGAACTGGACTTGCTGCTCCCTTGAAGCCACGTGGTGCAAGGGAGAGGGCTGTGCTGACAACCAGCTGCCCCGCCGTGGCAAACAAGTCCCAGGAGAACTCGGGCTGCGGGCCCAAGTGGACGGGAACCTGGCAGCAGGTTCTGTCATTTCCACCTGTCTCACGCTGCCCTCCAGGGATGTGAAAGTTCTGGGCCCAGCCCCACTGTGCGGACTCTGCTGCCCGAAGCCAGGGTGGTGGAAACTAGGGTTGCCAAGTCTCTTACCTGGCATAGCAGAGGGGACCTGGTCCCGGTATGGGAGTTTCACACACCCACGCCGCAATGACATTGCCCGGAAGTGATGTAATCACGCTGGGCACATCGTAGGGTGATGTTCTAGCAATCGCCCTAAAAACTCTACGGTAACAGAGTTTTCAGTGATGTGCCCAGTGATGTGCCCAGAGTTTTCAGTGATGTGCCCAGCGCGATGATGTCACTTCCACACGACATCATCGCACTGGGCACATCAGCATGATCTGGCCACTTCGGGGGTGGGGTTCCCCCTGCCGGCCAGATCCGGACTGGTGGATTGGGGGCCCTTTTGGCAAGGGAATCCCTGCCCCCCAGGGGGACTTGGCAGCCCTAGTGGAAACAGACACCAGACAGTTACCACTCAACAGATCAAGGGGTCCTACGCTTCCTGACCCCCCTCCCGAGGTTGACCAGCACCCTCCCAACCAGGTACAGACCCAGCTTGTCGAATCAGGATCGCCGCTGCTCCTGGGTGCCCCACACGAGAGGGTTCTACAATGAAATGAGCTCCACGTGGCTGGTTTTCTCCCCGGCGCGTAGGTCCAGCTGTCCTCGAGCTCATGTTGGGCCAATTTGCCCATGGAGGGCGGCTGCTGCCAGAGCTGGCTGGCGAGCTTGTCCTTGATTGGTCAGCGCTCCCACGCTGAGCCCTAATTGGTTTTCTCCACCTCGTGCATTCAAGAAGAAGGAGGGGGGGGAGGGAAATTCCAGTGCCTGCGGTAAGGTAATCACTGAACTTTTATATACAAGTTCATGAAAATTAGAAATCAATCACTTCAGCATAAAGATGTTTATGTAGATTCTTGGTTGCTATATTGTTGAGTTCCATGCATATACCTACTAATGAAAGCATTTTTAGATAGTGTCTTGTTGAAGAAAAATAAGACACATGTACAATATATTTATATATTATTTCAACACCTTTAATTTTCTTCATCCTTGAAACTAATATTTTTGTGAGACTGAGCTTCTATGAAATAAAAGAAATGGTGCTTGCATTTTTTTAAAAAAGTCCAATGATTCCTTTGCTAGGATGGATCAAAGAAATCTGGTAGGATTTAACAGGAAGATTGAACCATTGGCTATAAACATGAAACAGCAGCCAGCTTCCATTGTAAAAAGAGGGCTGAATGCATATTCATTAAAGTTCAAGATCAAATAATGGGTACAGTCTTGAAAACCATCTCCTTAAAAGACAACTACATGAGAAATGTCATTTTAATCATGCAGTTGAAACACAAGAAAAACTATTTACAGCACTTTTTAAAGGGAGCTGCGGGGGGTGCGCATGTGCGCGCGAGAGAAAGGCTTTCCTTTCCCGATTCCCTGATTGCTGAGAGAGGAGGAGATGGAGGCAGGGTGAGTGGATGGCGGGCAGCAACGTGTGCTGCTGTGTCATGGTGTGCATGTGCTCGGATTGCGCAGCTCTAAAGTGCACAGCCCAGCAAGAGCCAGCAGGACTTTTGGCAAGATGTGGGTGGGAGGGGCTGGGAGGGGTGGGGCAGCAAGCCACTCTGGTGCCCACCACCAGGGGGCACTCCAGGTGAGCGCCTAAATCCATCTATGGGTGTCTGGCCCTGCCAACATGGCTATCCACCTGAATCTATCTTGGACATGCATGTTCTTGCAGTGTTTCACCATGACTGTTCCCACCTCAAAAAGTATTTTCTGCCCAAAGGAGAAAATGGTCAGCTTGAAAAATAAGTTGTCTTTCCATCAGGTTTGATCTGTCCAAAGACAGGAAACTTTTATTTGGGGGGTGGAGTCTACTTCCCAAATTTGTACACATTTTTGGCTAAGAAGGCTGTGGTCAATTTCCTTTCTTGCTCCTAGGCTCAGAACAATATTCTTCCAAACCTATTAAACTAGGCCAGTTTTCAGAAAATACAAATATAAAAGGTATTTTAGAGAGAAAGTAAGGAAATGTCATGTACATTGAAACGGAATCTCTTCTTTGCAAAGCTATGTTCCGAAATTAAAATGTCAACATTGTCCCAGAACAAAATGGCTACCAGCTACAAAAACTTATGGCCATAATTTCTAAAATAACAGCATTAACATTGCAACTTTTCCTGTATTTTTGATACCCAGTAATAACCAATTTGGTTCAGGGTTCAGGACAGTCCAAAACCAAACCAAGCCAACAATGCCCCAAACCATTTCATATTTGGATCCTCCTTTTTGAAAGGGGGGGCTCGCCCAGGAAGAGTTAAATGGCTTTCCCCCCGCTTCCAATTGGGGGGAGCAAAACTGATGGGTTTAATGGCTTGCAGCCATTTAAACCTAACAGCTGATGGGTGGACCCACCCCACTGTTAGGTTTAAATGGCTGGCAGCCATTTCACCAGTTCATTTTGCTTTCCCCCACGGCCATTTAAACCTAACAGGTGAGCTATGAACCCAGGCTGCTCAGCTGTTAGGTTTAAATGGCTTGAACAGCCGAACCTGACAAAATCCGGTAAATGTTCTAGGAAGGCATCTTCCCTGAACATTGGTTCGGGGGCTCTGAACTGGGCCAAGTTTGTGCTGAAGTTTGGCTTGTGAACCAGCTCATGCTCATCCCTACCCAATAACACAATGGACACACAAAACGTCTTGTTCAGTATATATTTGAGTAAAAACTATTTTTATGAACTTTAAGCTGAAAGGAATTTTAAGGAATTTTAAGGTTTTACAGATATAATTTTGTACATTATCTTAAATCATTAAAACAAACTTGTGGAGTATGAAATCAAAGATTATTACAAAATGAAGAAATGTGAAATACTTCCTTTATTAGTTTCCAGGCAAATGCAATACAGTGTTATTTCTGCTGGAGTTGGTAGCAGAGAGGATTGCTTCTGTGGTTTGTCACCAAAGATGACATTGCTCAAGGTGGACCTTCAAAAACTCCATAGAAGATCCCCTGACAAAGCCTAGAGTGAAACACATAGGGATCTAGAAAATGTCAATAAATCTTTTAAACCTGTACCTGGATTTTCTTTCTTCTTGACACCAAAGATGACATCTGAGTGCATCAGATGTCAGAAGCAATCTCAGAGGCAATGTTTCTGATGATTTGCAAAATATTATAAATCAGGTTTCATCCCAACTGCTTGCTTTTTGGGTACTCACAGGGGGGGAAAGCATCTGTGGTCCCCAATATTTCATTTGTTCCCCATCCCCAATTTTTTGGAGCTAGTGACTGTAGTGAACCCTATCAGCACATTCTTCTTACTGCATCTTGCCAGATGTGGCACTGTATCCCCTTATTTGGATGGGAAGGTGGGCTTTTAAAACTGGATCAGTGAAGGATAGCTTTGATTTCTGCTAGATCTGCCACATTACCAGTATCCAAAGAGTTTGTGGAGTGGGGAACTTGTATGTAAAAATATCAAGGTCAGTTCTAAAGAGCTAAAATTATATTAAATCACAGTATGTTTCATCAAATTGTAAATATTTTTAAATGTGCATAAAAATCTGTTAAATTTGGTTACATATATAGGTACTTCCCGTAGTATAAAAGAAACTTCTTAGTAAAATTATACTTATGGACATGGGGATGTCACATGCTTATCAGCACCTTTCCTATGACTAGATATTTATTAATAACATAAAATGCATGTACACCAGGAACAGCAAGGAAGTCAATCTAGTCTCTGGGGACTGATGTTTTAGTGGAATAAGGATGATTTTATGAATTTTAAACTGATTATTGTAATATGTTTTTAAAATTGTAAATCTGCATTACCCGCCCTGAGCCTGCAATGTGCGGAGGGCAGGCTATAAATTTAATGTAATAAATAAAATAAATAAATGTAGATTCATCCTCCATTACTCTTCTGACTGGAAGAAAATATTTTGAATGTCTCTTCCTCAAACTTGCCTTAGCATATATTCCCATATTTGTAATGTATATGGTCATCTATCACCAGACAGATCAATTCCTGATAAAATCCCAAAGGATGTCCTTTTCTTCAGAATCAACTCTCCTTTTTATTAACAACATTTCAGTGTAGCATTTTACCACATTATAGGATTGGTCAGACAACAGGGAAAAGCATCTCCCCTTGGTGTGTCCGTGTGCACATAATGTTCCATCAAGACACAGCCAACTTATGGTGACCCTGTAGGGTTTTGAAGGCAAGAGACAAACAGAAGTACTTTGCCTGGTACTGCTCTGCAATCTGACCTTGTCTGCAAGCAAGAGGAGTCTTCACATCTAGTCTTCCCTCTTGGGAATCACTGAAGATGAAATTTTATAATAAGATACAGTTTTCCATTCTGAAGAGATCTTGAGAAAAGTAGTATTTTAAAAATTATCTTACTTGTGAACCACCATTCTATCCTCAGAAGTTTGAAATAAAATAGCCCAGCAGTATCTCTTAGCTCTGCACCACTTTTTACAATCGTGTATGTTGGGGTTGATGTTTCACTTGGCTCTTTGTGTTCTCTGTTTAACTGATTCCAGGACGAGTTAAGATTGTCTGTAAGCAGATGCTGTGTATTTCTTTCTGTTTGTATACGGCAGCACCATCTGTGTTGTCCAGATAAGGACTTTATCCAACACCTTTAAATCAGGCTACTGCTAACAATTTGTTAGGGGCTTGTTCAAAATTGCCAAGAACAGGCATGCCAGGGTGGGGGTGGTGGAGAGTAAAAGGAGGAGCCTCTTGGATATCCTGCGGGCCTTTTGGTTTGGCCGTCCTATCCCTGATTTCTTGCCAGACTGAACTAATGTAGAGGCTGCACAGACGGTTGATAAATATCTGTAGGACACCTTTATTGTATAGAGGGTTTTACAGGCATGGCTGCTTGAGACTTGAAGCTGGCTCTACCTAACATACCAGCTCTCTCACCTCATAAATGTTTACTACAGACAACTTTTCAGTATTGTGGGTCAACATGAAGGCAATGTGAAGAAGCTATGCTTCATTTAAATGAGGGGAAATAATTGCTGCCATTTAATTATCAAATCCAAAGCACATAACCAGTACCAAAGGGAAAGACAACAGCAATGAAGTCAGGGTAGAGGAAAGAAAGGTTAAATTAGCTGGCCTTTCATTGCTATTTATAATGAGCTCCTGATGAAAGACTGGACAATTATTTTATTCTTCATCATTAGAAAAAAATCTATGTTCATTCTTCCTGCACAAATTACACCTTATTCATTACGATGACTCAAATGCGAAGGACCTAAAATTTATGTAGCATTGGCAGTCTTTCCTAAGCTAAAACTAAACTGAGACTTTGACTCATTCCCTCCCATGTCAACTGATCTTCCTTCTCTTATTTAGTGATGTTCTGCTGTCGCATTATAGGAATAGGAGATACTGCAGATGATACTATTGCAAGGGTGATCAGAAAATCTTTGGCATACAAGACTGTAAGGGAATTTTATGATATTTGGTTCCTTTTTTCTAAATTTAGTTTCAAAAGAACTTCTCAGATACAATGCAACACCTCATCTTGAAGTTGGCAAAAAAGTATGTTGTGACAAAGCATAACTGAAATGTATACATATGCATACATATGTGGAACAGTGTTCCCTCTAAACTGAGTTAGTGTGAGCTAGCTCACACATTTTTGTCTTAGCTCAGGAAGGATGGCTTCAGAGCAATCAAGATGAATGTGTTGCCAAAACTAAACTTTTTGTTTCAAATGTTACGTATACATATATAAGAAAGAACATTGAAATAATGGCAGAGACAGATAAATAAATGTATATGGAATGGCAAGAAACCAAGAGTAAGTTTCAAAGTATTCCAAGATGATAAAAAGAGAGGAGGCCTAGTGGTTCCAAATATAAAGTTATATTATCAAGCTGTTGGCTTGGTTTGGATTCCTGATTGGATTAAAGAACCAAGACAAAGAGTAGTAAAATTTGAATCAGTAGATTCAGATGAAAGTTTACGTAATTACTTATGGATCAAGAAATCAACTAAAACTATTATGGCACAAGTAAGAATTAGAAATGTACTGCTGAGAATATAGTTCACACTCTGGAATTTATTGAGCCCTCCAAATTCCTTGCATATGTCTCAAATAGATAAGAACACCAGAAATAAGAACTTTTTAAAATGTACAGTATCATGATAAATTCTCAGGGGGAAATTAAGTCATGGCAAGATATCAAGAATGAAGGAATAAATATTCAATGGTTGTTATATCACCAATTAACTTCAAGATTAAAAAAGGTCATAAATTCCAGAGGTGGAGCTTTAAGAGAAATGACACAGTTTGAACAGTTGATCACAAGACAAAAAGAACATTTGTTATGGTGGATGTATAAGTTACTACTCCAACTAGAAACAGAGGAAGAACAATTGGAAACATGTATGAATAAATTGATGCCAGATGAGCAGGCTGATGTATATTTGATTTCCTGTCTTCCTTTTTATCAAAGACCGTATTATAATCCCCTATAATACAAATCTCCTGGTAGTCCTGTTGGGTAATCAAGCTTTGCAACCTTCTATAAACATTTTCCTGATCTTGGTTAGGAGCATAGATGTTTACAATTAGCATTCTTTTCATTTGTCTTTGTATTGCAACCATTAGGATTCTACCATCTTGCAAAGCATATATTTGTTCAGGTTGTAAATGGTCTTTTACCAAAACAGCTACTCGTCTTTTCTTTTTCTCCTTAGCTGATGCTGTAAAGATTTTTCCAAGTCCTTTTACTTGTATCTGTTTTTCATCAGCTTTTTAAAGGTGTGTTTCCTGAAGACATATTATGTCCAACTTTTGTTTTTTGAGTTGATGAAATATTCTCCTTCTTTTCTGTGGTCCGTTTAAGCCATTCACATTCACCGATAAAATTTTTATTTTGCCTCTATCCATCTTGATTCTGATTCTGTTATTCCATTTTGTCCCTTGTCTGCTGTCTTGTACCGACTGGTGATATCCTTGTTGTTCCATATCTCCTTGTTCTCTGAGGTTTTACACCCACTGCCATAGCACCTTGTAGGATTTCTTCTCCTCCCTCCTCTTCTTCCTCTTCTTCTTCCTCTTCCTTCCCTTCTTGTTCCATTGACAGTTCATCTCCATGAGCCTTCAGAAATTCCACTGCTTTAAAGATAGATGTTATTCTATATCTTTTCCCTTTAAAAGTGAAGATCAGGCATTCAGGTAAAAGCCATTTATAATTTATAGTATTGTTTCTCAACACAGTTGTCAAATTGGCATATTCTTCCCTTTTTTCTCTAACTCTCCATGGGATTTCTTTTAGAACATTTATTTCTGTTTCATTCATCATCAATGGTGTGGCATTCACTTATCTTTTTGGGGGGGGGCCCCTGAAGGGGAATTTTTTTATTTACTACATATGTGGAATGGGGAAAGGAATACTAATGCCCTATCACTATTACTATGGGAAATGGGTCAGGGAATTCTAGATACATATAATCTACTGGATAGGGGGAGGAAAAACTACGATTCTATTCTAAATCTTTTACTGGTTATGGGGAAAGGATAAAGACAAATACAAAACACGATCTGAAAAGCTTAAAAGTAGATCTTTTTAACCTAGTACTGGTTATACAGAGATTAGTTCAATTATACAAAGTATAAAGGTATTAGCTTAGCACAATTACTGCCCTTAGCACTCATGCTTTAGTTTTAGAGTCTTTTCTTCTTAGATTTTTTCATTTTCTGCAGTTTGGGAGCGGCCTCTCCTTTCTCCGATTTAGATGATTCTGATGATGAGGAGATTTGGCTTGTTGAGTAGGACTCCTCTTCTTCTTCCACATCTGTTTTTAAATTCTTTTCCTTCTGCTTCTTTTTTACATTAAACATTTGATCCATAAATCTTTCCACTTTTGGAACAGAGTCAATTATATATTTTTTATCCTGGTAATTAAAACTCAACCCTTCCGGAAATAGCCATCTATACGATATTCCCTTTTTTTTTCTGAGAGAGAGAGTAAGCATCCTGTACAGTTTCCTCATTTTTCTTACTTCGAATGGGATGTCTTTAAAAAATTTTGTCTCTTCATTCTTGATTTTGAAGGATTTTACCATTGTTGACTTTAGCACCAGTTCTCTGGTTGATAGTTTCGTGAATTTTAAATAAGTTTCCCCTGGGAGTTTATTTTTCTTTATAAAGTCCGGATAAGTAATTGCTTACTACTTTCCAAGCATTAATTCTTTAATAGCATTAATTCCCAATTTTACTTTACTTCAAGCACTTTATTTATTTTTATTTCCCAGAAGCTCCAAAAGAAAAAAAAATGTAAAGGGTTTCCAACTAATCCAAACCCTGCCCCTGTTGGGGTTAAAAATTGAGAACGTTGCAAAGGAGCTAGACAGAATCCACAGACCGTCAATCCTCCATTTTTCTACTGTTATTTCCCTGGGACCCCAAAAAATTTATGGAGATTTTACACACCCTGCCCCTGATGCGGTAACAATTGAGATTGTGGCAAAGGGGTCTCTACAGATTCCACTGTCAGTCAAAGGGTTAAATTAGCCATCAATTTTATAGACCATGCAGTTTCTTAGGCTAGTTCCTCTTCGAGCATCGCCCTGGAATAGCAAGTAAAAGCAAAGTTCTCTCAGTTTTTTTCTGCTCGCTGGCCGCTTATGCCTTGGGGGGAAGAACCACCCATTGTAGCTTCTTCCTCTCTTAGGGCTGAGGCTTTAAACAGATCTATCTCTATATCCCAAGTAAAGTTTTTAACTCACAGGAATGTCTCTCCAGCAGTGCTGTCTAACCCCCCCTCAGCGCAGGAAGCGACAGCTTTGCCCGTGGAAGATGGGCTCCTTTTCGAGTCCAACGTTGGAGGTGATCCCTGGTTCTCCCTGTGAGTCGCAATGACACAGGGGACTGGCTCAAGCCTCTTGCAGCCCACACACCCCTTCCCCAGGGGGTGGGGGGGTCTCTGATTGATCGTGAGACCCTTTAAACAAACCTGGAAGTGGCCAGCATGCTCAGACATGACCGTTTCGCTGTGCTGTTCCCTGCCTCCTCCCATGTAATGTATGTTTTGATGTATGTGAAGAAATGAGCACATGCTGAGTCTCTGTAATCGCATGTACCTAGGGTTGTGCTTGGATTGTCTTGGGGGTGCTGCTATACTCTAGCTTTGTTCTCACATCTCTTTGTTGACCCTTGCATTTACATGCTAATTTACTGCCATTCATTGATCTTACCAGCCACCTGATCCTTCAGCCCTACTTATGCATCTTGGCTGTGACTGGCCCCTCCTAACAACTGCCCCCCATCCTCTTTTTCCTGTAAGTGGGGCTGTAAGTGTAAATGGGAGATTGCTGACTTGCAAGTTATTACAACACTCAAAAAAATGGAACCCCTAGGACTTAATAGGGATATTGGTTTCTTATCTCACTACATATGCTAATCTCAGTCAGTCCTTAGATCTGTATTCTCACCAGTCCCCCAGAAGGGCCATATATCCACTTTGTTTTATTTTATTTTATTTTATTTCATATTTGGGATAATAGAATAGTAGATTTTAATGTAACATAATGAATAGTAGAATGCAATGTAATTTGGAACGGTAGATTGGAATGCTTGGTTTAGTGGTTAAGAGTTGTGGACTCTAATCTGGAGAACTGGGTTTGATTCCCCACTCCTCCACGCCTTCACATGCAGCCAGCTGGGAGATCTTGGTTCAGTCACATTTCTCTCTCTCTCAGCTCCACCTACCTCACAGGGTATCTGTTGTGGGGAGAGGAAGGGAAGGTGATTGTAAGCCACTCTGAGACTCCTTCAGGTAGTGAAGAGTGGGGTATAAAAACCAACTTCTTCTTCTCCTTTTCCTCCTCCTCTTCTGGTCTAGGGACAGGGGAGATAACTCTAAACAGCCAATCACCCCACTTCAAAGAAGAAGATGCTGTAAGGTCACCTCCATACTTGAGAGGAGACAGATGGAGCGTAATGACAGGGTTTCAGTTACTTACTCTCAGCATTCCACAGTTAAGGATACATCTGCTCATCCAACTCCAATTTCGACATATTTATTTCCTTCACTATGTTTCCCCCCCAGAATTAAACCCAAACAAATGGTAACCTGAGCTTGTTATTCCCTTTTGGTACTGCATCTTTTAAATATCTTTATTATGCTGCATGCTAATTTGCTGCCCACCGTCTACCTATATGTAAAAAGGTAAAGGTAAAGTTTCCCTTTCTCGAAAGCCAGTCGAATCCGACTCTAGGGTTGCGGTGCTCATCTCCGTTTCAAAGCCAAAGAGCCAGTGCTGTCTGAAGAAATTTCCGTGGTCATGTGGCCGGCATGACTATATACCTATATGCATGGACTGGTAATTTCCATTTAATTATATCTGAAGAAGTGTTCATGCACATGCAAACTTATACCATGAATAAAACTTTGTTGGTCTTAAAGGTGCCACTGGACTCAAACTTTGTTCTATGTGCCATTAAGTCTTTGGAACTGTATTGTTCAGTATATGCAGTTAAATTCCCCACAAAATCATAGCTGAGCTAAAACAATTCATTTCCAGTTGCTTCCTGAATAGTTTCAGGTCACTATGGTGAGCAACTGTAGTTTTCAATCAAAGACATCCTCACGAAGAATACAATGCCCAGTTAAGGGTTACCAAGGCATGGTTTACAGAGATAAGTTTCTGATTATCAAATAGGGGGATATAGATTGAGTATCAACTGAAGTGGAATAGTTGCTGGTCACCTGAAAATCTAGAAGCAAAGCTTTGCCCAGAAGATTCAGGGAGAATGTAACCCAATTTAACAGGATGCTATTCATCAGTTCCTCAAATAAACACCTATTTACAACCATCACCTCATCACTGTTCTATATGGATTGAATTTTATTTATTTGCCCTCCTCCATGGTTACTTCAGGCAATTATTTAGAATTCTATAACCTCACCAGGACTTGAGAAAAAGGTAAAGGACTATTTCTAGCATAACTGGGAGCACCATCAGCCAAGTCATTTGATATCATTCCCTAGCAGTTTCATGTAGATGTAGGGCACAGCAGAGGGACCAGTGACATCCCATAGGTCACATGAGAAAGGACAAGAGTTCTTCAGCTCCATATTCTGAACAGGGGAAAAGGGGGAAACACAGCCATTACAAAACATTGCTATCTACTCCCAATGCTGGCAGCTGTGACCCCTCTGATGCTGAACTTGGAATAGACTCCTTGGAGGATGACCAGCATGATCTGGGGATCGGGGGGGGGGAATCAGGAGGCTCAGAGAACACTCACCACCACTGGACTCCCTCCAGACCCAGAGCCTCTTCCAGACCTCAGAACTACTGAATCCTGAGGCTTAATTTGAAGGACTTGTCCCTGAAGGCTAAACTATAGATACTGCTGCCAATATGCCAGACCCGAGGCCAGCCAGACCCTTGCCTCATAGGGCCAGTTCCTGGATTACTTGTCCTCAGGTTCTCTTCTCCACCTCGTGGCAGCAGCAGAGATAGAAGGCCTAATAGGGACAGTGAAACTCCAGGTAGGCTGCCTGTGTTCCTCCAGCTAATGAGCCAGATTACTGCTCAAGTGCATAGAGACTGGGCTCAATGAAGCCCAGGAACAGGTGGGGCCTCTTGCTCTCCAGATTATTTAAACCTTGAGCGAAACAGAGAGCTTTGCTTGATCAACCAGTTTGCAAAGATAGAGTACTCTTGAGCTCCTTGTGAGTTACCTAGAAGGCAACATTGATCTCTTTAGAAGACCAGATCTCGCCTCCAGATTTGCTAACTTGTTATTTCTGAGGAAACCATAGACTGCTTCAAGCAATTGCTGTCAAATCCAAAACAGTAGGTATTTAACAAGCAGATTGTGGTTAATAGTATCCAAAACCATGCAGAGAAGGATCAGTCCATTCTAAGTCACCATTCCCCCCCCCCAAATCAGAATAACGAGACAGACAACAGTTTTGAAGTAAACAAGGGCCATTTTATTAACTATTTAACATAACATCGTGGCAAGGGACCAACTAGGCGAGCATGGAACAGGCAAGGCAGGTGTTATTCCCCTGACCAGCCTCCTTGCCCTTTTTACGGGTGGGTCACCCAGCTCCGGCCTTGAGCCAGCGGTCTGGTTCGCAACCGGCAGCCCAGCAAAACTGGTTGCCACCTAGGAGTGCCTACCCCTGAAGCCTTACAACTTGCAGAGAGGAGCCTTACCCTAAGAGGTTTCCAGAGGTGATCACCATTCCCCACCCTGGACCCTAAAATCCGAAGGCAGTTCCTGATGACCCCTGTTCCCTAATGGGAAATTGCTGAAAGGTGCTCACCGGTTCCGGTTTGTTGCCCGCCCCAAACCTGCCAAGTGACAAACCTGTTTAGGTGTTGACCATCACAACCAACTATTCAATCCACAGCTCTCAGTGCAAGGCAGGTGAAAACACCTCCATGAATTCAGCCAATACTGGGTGGAAGTGAAAAATTCCTACCTGCCCCCAACAGGCAACCAGCAACAGCCTACACTGAGCATGCGGAGCTACTGGCTTGGGCGGGAGCGGAGCCTGGCCATTTAACCAGGCTGGCTCCACCCCCTGCAAAGCAGTCCCCGGCACCCCACAGCGTTGCCTGGAGGCCAGGAGCTAAATTACATCCTTTCTGTCAGACTTCAGGGGAGAAGCACATACTTTCCTTTACTGTTTCATTTCTGAAGTTCCTTTCCCAAGATGCTGCTGGACTAATAATAATGTTTTATATGATTCATTAATCAGACCAATTGGTTTAGTTTAATTCTTCCATTATGTCCTGGCCAAGCTTGAATAACTAGTAGAATTGTGGAGTTAATAATGCTGAAAATATGTATACATAACCCCCCCCCCAATGTTTTGTGGATAATCAATTTCTGTGTGGTTCCATTCTGTGATATCACTTTTAAAAACAGAATGATTTTTTTTTAAAAAAACAGGCCCATCAAATTATTATAGTGAAGATAAAAACGGTAGAAAACCCAACCAAGCATTTGCCTGTCAAAATCTATCAATCAGCTGAATATAAAAGGAAGGATTATTGGTAAATGATCTACAAGGAAATTAGATTCAGAATGAAACAGTTTTTGTTCGGTGGCATATTTTACAAGAATAATGATGTCCGCTAATGCACAGTGATCACATTTTGTGGTGGTTAATTGTATACCTGGGCAAGTGTAGCCTTTTCAGAGGATTATGTCTTATCTAGGCTCATTGTCTCAAAAGTATGATGTTTCCTGAGTTGGAAGGTACTTTTGGCAAAAGACTTTTCAAACTAACCTCTTTCATTATTGTTCACCAAACAATTTCTCAGGTATATCCCACAGTGGATGCACAGCTCTTTCGTACAGTTTAGTGTATATTTTAATTATCCTATAATTTTCATGTCTGGTATGGTAACAGGTCACAAGCTTGACTCTCAAATCTCCTATATGAAATGTATAATGAAGCACAGATAATTTTATGGGTAATTTTAAAATTAAGCCTGCATAATACTAATAAATTGTTTGTGAACTTAGAAGAAGAAGAAGAGACTGGATTTATACCCCGCCCATCACTTGGAGTCTCAGAGCGGCTTACAAACTCCTTCCCCTCCCCACAACAGACACCCTGTGAGGTGGGTGGGGCTGAGAGAACTCTGACACAAACTGCTCTTTTTCAAGGACAGCTGTGCCCAAGCTTGCGACTGACCCAAGGTCACATCAGCAGGTGCAAGTGGAGGAGTGGGGAATCAAACCCGGTTCTCCCAGATTAGAGTCCGTGCACTTAACCACTACACCAAACCTAAAAGAAACCCCACGTCATGTCATGGAATCATTTTACTACTGGAGCATTTGATAGAGAGCGACTGTACTCTAGATTCATGAAATATGTTTTTATAGGTCAATTTTGTCAATTTTTATAGGTCAGTTTTATAGGTCAGACTGGAATCCATGAGCCATGGCAAGACCATTGAAAACAGCCTCCTATTTGTGACAGGAGGTCTTTCCCAACATATTCTTGAGAACATATATTACACAAATAAAGGATATCATGTTATGTAACTGTGTGCTGCCAATCCACATTCTGTGCAATCACAGGACAATATGATGCATCTTTGCAATGTGGTGGCCTCCGTCATCCTATTGTTTGCATTGACTTACACTATGTTGACATGCCTTGAGCTCAGTGAGAAATGTGGAGTCTTATTTATTTATATAAGTGACAAGTACTTGCAAAACTCTCAAGTGTATATTTGTTTAGCTCATTCATTTAACTGCATTTCTGTCCATCAGAGGCACTCAAAGTGTGTAACTGTCAGCAAAGAAGACTTAAAATCACATATTTAAAATGCATAACAAGACTAAAAGAAGTCCTAAAAACAGCAGCCAGATCAAAACACTAGGGTAATAACCCTATGGAACAAATATAAAATAGAGGAACAAAGAAGGACTTGCGTCCAGGGTGAATAGCTTTTTACTTGTAACTCCATGGCAACTGTAATCTGTGATCCTATTGTTTTACATTCTAATCCACAATACCTTCCAGACCCTGACTTTTATGCTATATTTGGAAATTGGTTTTGTGTGATCTGGACAGTAGCGACCACTGGCACATCTGGAGTTGAGGTTTTTCTAAGAATGTTACTTCTCTTATTTGGCATGATCTCCTGTCTCTTCCTTCCTTATGGGCATCCTCTGTGTCAGGTACAGACAATTTATCATTGGAAATTATCACTAAATCACAAAGAGAATCATGCAACTTGTTTCACTCTTAATGGAAGAAGAGGCAGAATCACGCATCACTACTTACTTGACTAAACATGGTAAACAATAACACTATCTACAAAAAGGAATATTTCAGGAGACCAACAGAATAAAGACAGTCAGTGGCAGAAATGTGTTGAACACCATGCTGTTCAAGGACTGAACAAAGAAAGATAAAAGAGGACTTTTTGAGGTTTAGGACCTGAATCTGTGAGCAGTAGTAAAGTGGCTGGCTTGTCAGTCCAGCCAACAGAACCTGTAGGGCTGTCTTTGTGGAATATGCAATGTTCCTGTGGCTTTGGAGATAAGACTCAGTGGCACACAGTGCTTGAGGCTATTAGGATTAGAACCTGAACCTGACACCTAATCTTCATAAAGACAAATTCATAATCTAATAAAGAGGTTATATGTCTTGAGGGGGAAAAGAGAGTACTCTTACCCAAGCCAGTAAAAATTATCACTGTGGTCATGCTAAGAACAGATGTCTGCTGAAGGAAACATTTTTTTAAATTTTTTAATGATGAAAGCCTTCCCTGTATGTCCTGTTGTGTTTGGTGGTTACAGCTTCCATCTGTGGATAGGGAAGTATATTATTCCATGCTTAAATACATTGCCTGCATTCTTTCCCTCTAATGCCTCATTTTCTAAATTAGTACACACAGTGATTCAAAGCAGCACAGTGTGCTTTTATCCAGTCTCCAAGTTCTTGAAGAATGGCTGTGCGTAGAAATCCTGAACATTGCTCTGCTTGAGCATTTCCCCCTAGTCACAGAGGCTGTGTTATCCTTCCAAAACACATTTTGTCATTCCCCAGTCCCACTGCTTGTGCATCCGCTTCCTTAGGGCTTTATTATCCATGCTAATCGTTTGCTCTTCCACGACTCAGTCAAGGATAATTAGCAGATCTATTCCTAAAACTTTGTTCACCCCCAAGGGTATTTCACCTTTGGCATTCAACCCTTGAAAGATGCCAGGCCAGTTTCATAAGCCTGAGTCTCTGAACCGAATCTCCTCACCAAATCCTCCAGGGTTCTTTTAAAACAGCAGCAGTGATAAAACCAACTCCAACATGATTACCGTATTTTTAAAGCTAGACTTCAGTAGGATTATTTAAGGGAAGGACTGCCAAATGATTCCTTTGCTTACTCACCCTCATTCCTTTTCTTGCTGTTCCATTATGGAAAAAGTAGTGCCTGTGTCTTAGTATCACTAAATTTTAAAATGATGATGGCTGGCGGTGTGAGGAGCTGAAGATGGTGTCTCCATAATTTACAGCTGGGGAGAATGGACAGATGAATATGTCCTAATGTCTTATGATCTAAGGAGTATTTCTTACTCAGGTTTCTGGTTTACACTTGAGTGGCAAAATAAGAGGGGCAACTTGAAGGAAACATAAGCAAACAAAAGAAGCAAGCTGTGTCTTAAATGTACATTATAGCATTCATCCCACAGAATAGCAGTGGTTCAAAAGCAATGTTTGTGCACCATTCGGAAATGGCAGAAGCCAGCAGGGTGGTTTTTTTCCAGACAATTGCATGGATAAATGCAATAGTCACAGAAGCAGATCAGATATGCTACGTGGAACATTTAGCAGTGGCTAAATGGGCATGTTTTCAGCTAGTAACCCTACTTGATAAGTGAAAGTTTGTTGTAGTAGAGGAATCAAGTTTATGATTATCTGATTCATTTTTGTAGCACACAGTGTAGTAGCATTTGATTGTTAGGGTTAATAGAGTTCTTTGTCATTTGGTTGCTGCAAACAGAATACATGGCAGACAGCTACTTCAATACTATGTAGTATAGTAGGTAGTATTTAATGATGATAGATTCATTGATAACGCATGAACACATATGAATCTATCTTATGCTAAGTCAGACCATTGCTCTATCGAGGTCAGTGTTGTCTGTTCAGACTATCAGTGACTTCTCCAGTAAGGTTGCTAACTCTGGGTTGGGAAATGTCTGGAGATTTGGGGGTAAAGCCTGGGGATGGTGGGATTTAGGGAGAGGAAGGACTTCAGCAGGGTACACTGCCATACAGTCCACCCTCCAAGGCAACCATTTTCTCCATACTAACTGTTCCCTGTAGTGTGGAGATCAGTTGTAATTCTGAGAGCTCTCCAGGCCCCACTTGGAGGTTGGCAACCCTACTTTCCAGCATCTCAGATGGAGGTCTTTCACATCACTTACTTTCTAAATATTTTAACTGGAGAAATCAACAATTGAACTTATGCATGCACAGCATATCCTCTACCACAAATACCAAATAACCATGAATGCTAATGTAATGATCCCATGTTTTGGTGTGTGTGTTCCTTTAAATGTTTAGTTTGACTGCAGTAATATGAGAAGAGTGATAGAGGGTGACAAGTGTGAATTGATTGGCTGCTGACTGAGAGCGTGGGAGGAGGGGTGTCTGAGAGGATTCTGTGTGTGTGTCTATGAGGAGATTCTGTGATAAGAGAGAGACAAGTATGGAAGAGTTTTGAAGAGAGTCTGTGTGACTCTGAGAGTCTATGAGAGAATTCTGTGTGTGAAGTTTGAAGAGTGAACATAGTCTATGTGAGTATGAGATTTTGAGTCTTTTTCTGTGTGAATTAAGACCAACAGTTTAGTCTGTGTGACTAAGAGAGTTGATTCTATTCTGTGTGAATAAAACAAAGAGACTAGCCTGTGTGGATATATATATGAGAGAGAATCTACTGAATGTATAAGCCTGTCAGAGTAGAGTTTGGAGTTTGAGAGACTGTTTGTGGCACCAAGCTTTGCCAGTTATATTTACAAGTTCCTTTCGTCAGCAACAGTTCAAAATAACCAGAAACCTATTTTGTTCTTTATTAAATAAATAATTTTTTGTTTAAGCTTATCCCAGACATCAGAACAGTACTTGCTCAGGGCCACATAGTCCTCTGAAGTGCCCAGACCCTAGGTCATACTACCAAAAGAGAGAGATTTGGAATTTTTTATTCCTGGTGGCAGCAGAAAACTATCAAGTTTATGTACTCAGAGAGTGTTTAAAAGTAAAACCATTTCCCCAAATAGCAAGGACGTCACAACTAAATTATGAGATAGCTGGTTAGGCTTTCATCTGAGATCAGGGCCCTGCAAGATTTGTTACAGTTCAGTTGAGGCAGTGGGCATCCAAACTCCATTCTTGGCCTTCCCTGCTGACAGCCCTAGCCTAGTGGTTGATGGCTTGATAATCCTCAACACTGATCAGAAGTTATCCATCCAAGTACCGCTACCAAGGCAACTCTCACTCTGGTTTGTGTATGAAACTTTAAAAATTTTAAATTTAGTTGTTTGAATTTTATATATTGTTTCTCTGTCACGATATTTTATGTGACCTTGTAAGCCTCCCTGAGACCGCTTGTGGGGAGGGTGGGATATACATTAAAGAAATAAATAATAAATAAAATAAATATTTGACTTTTATAGTTCCCTTGAACAAATTTTGAGTCCAGTAGCATCTTTAAGACCAACAAAGGTTTATTCAAGATATGAGTTTTTGTGTGCACGCACACTTCTTCAGATACATTGAAATGGAAGTGAACAGTGCAGATATATAGGCAAATGCCACTACATAGGTCAACATTAAATTAGCATACAACTTAATGAAGATGTACAAAACATCTTCATTAAGTTGTATGCTAATCCTTTTCCACTATTTAGAGGTATCTGCCTATATACTTGAACTGTTTGCTTCCATTTCAATGTATCTGTAGAAGTGTGCGTGCACACAAAAGCTTCTATCTTGAATACACCTTTGTTGGTCTTAAAGATGCTATTGGACTCAAAATTATCTCACACATTTTGGGGTATGTGGTGGAACAAGTCCACTCTGACCTGCAGGCCATGTTCCATCTGGCCCTGTGAGGCATCTGAGCACCAGTGGCCGTCCAAGGTCTCTGCCTGGGACATGTCACCTACATGACTTCCCAACACCTGGAGGGGCTTTTCTTTTCCTCTCTAAGTTCAACAATTGCCACCATCTGGTCTCTGTTGGAGTTGCCTGCTGAGACAACCAGGGCCACCAACTTCCCTTCCCTGTGTCTCCTGCTACCCAGTGTTTGGTTAGTATGGGGGCAGCTTACTGTCTTGTGCACCACTGGGAGAACAGCCACTTAACAACTGACTGCCCCGTCTCTTCTTCCTAGTCCCCCTTTTAAAATAGTGTGCTCACAATGATGGAAACATATGTGGTACAGAGAACCACTACTGGCATTAAAAATCATAAAGCATTTATTAAAAAGAAAATATCCACATGTGTACTCTCAGAGTGCGCCACATGACGGAGTGAGCTCCTATCTCTAGTTCCAGCTCCTGCCAACCTAGCCGTTCAAAAGCAAGAAATTGCAAGTAGATAAATAGGTACCACTTCGGTGGGAAGGTAACAGTGTTCTGTGCACCTTGGTGTTTAGTCATGCTGGCCACATGACCACGGAAACATCTTCGGACAGCGCTGGCTCTTTGGCTTTGAAACGGAGATGAGCACTGCAACCCTAGAGTCGGATTTGACTGGCTTTCGAGCAAGGGAACCTTTACCTTTACCTTTTTACTCTCAGAAGAGCAATAAATTGAGCAAGGGATCCAAAAGAAAAGCATTAAACACAGTTCCTCTGTCCTTTCCTCAGTACTTTCCCTAGTGGATGTGAACCCAAGGCAGGCTCTTTAGCTTAAAAGGCTATGATATTTCTAAAGGGTTCCCATTACTTTGGAGCCTTTGCTCAGGCCTGCAGGCCTGCTCATGGCAATAGCTGCCTCCAGTAGATCTTAGGTGACAGGTCTCTCTGCCTCACTGGAGTCATCCCAAAAGAGACCCTCTTCCTCATGCCCAGTAGTTTTATCATCTTGTTCCTCCCACTGGCTGGGTCAGGCCAGGCCAAAGAAGCTTTTTCTGAAGTCTCCAGGAATTTTTTCCTGAAGTCTTTCTAGCACCTTCAGTCTTCCAAATCTCTGTTCCCTGCTGGGGGCCACCTTTCTAGATGGAAGGGTATGTCTGTGTGACCTGACCATCTCGTATCTGATGAAGGGATCTTTAACTCTCAAAAACTCGTATTCTAAAAATCTTGTTGGTCTCTAAGATGCTAGCTGTTGACCGTCTCACTGTATCTAACCAGGCCTACCATTTGCATTTCTAAAGCCTTGGTGGGTGATGCTGGTGAGCAATTGACTACCCCATCCTGCAAGTACTCTGTCAAAAGAGAGAAAAACTTTTAAAAACTCAAGCTGAAGGTTCTGCTCAGTTCAAACCTCTAAAGAAAAATGCATTTCCTCTCAGATGTCTTGGGGGATTTACTAAATTCCAAAATTTTACAAAAAGTCTGCAAACGCAATCCAGCCTTTTAAAACTGACAGTGAATATTATGCATGCTAACCCACAAATTAAACCGTCAAATATATCCAGTTGCTAATATTGACAGATGCAGTCAATTTAACTCAGATAAGACCTGATGTGATTAATCAGTAAAGCAATGGCCCCCGTTTTCAAAATGGTTTGTGAATATATAAGAAGTTAAGTCAATTCTCTTTCCTGGCCGCTGGCTGGAAAGGTATAATTGGGTCAAACACATTTTGTTGACATAAGCAATGAACATAGCATCTCTCTCCATAGTTCACCATTGGCCATTCCATCTGTGCATAGCTTTAAGCAGAAAGAGGCTAGATATGTGTGGGCAGCTTAATCATTCTTCAGATCATTTTTAGTCTGACCTTAAAAAGCACTTTGATTCGAAGGCAGACAACTGCAATGCCATTTATTTGTTCCAAGGGTCTAAAAACAGGAGACATGCCACCTCCTTTTATGAAGCTTTTGTTTAATTGTCATCAGGATGACAAATACATGGAGGTCACATAGTTTTTAAAGCCCATAATCATTTTAATGCATCACCTTGTGGCAACAATGTAATCATGTACTGGAGGTGGAATGCTTTTTCTTGTTGTGAACTACTGTTGGTAGTCACTTCGTACACTTAGCTACAGAAGTGAGATACAAATGTGTTTTTTTGCAGAAATTAAATGTATTCGTTGGCTTGGAGTGCTAATTATTTGCAAAAAAGGAAAGAAAATTTATTTCTATCTTCTCTTTTCAGATTAAATTAAATCTAATAATCAGACTACCTAGTTGTTGGTAACAGGTATTCAAGGACTATTGTGTGCATGAAGGAACGAAACCACTGGACAGGATTTCTGGGTTCACGCTGGAGGTCTCCAGAGCCAAAGAGGCAAGCTGTTTTTAATGGCACTGCAGCTTGGTTTTATGATTGTGTGAACTGATTTTGCAAAGCTTTCTGACAAATTTCTGGCTGTGGGTAACTTGTTTTTCTTCCTGTACCTTGGTACAGGTCTCTTCTTTATTTATCCTTTTCGTAGATCTCAACTACTAATTTTGCTTTCAGCTTAATGGCAGAAGCCTCTTATTTGGAAGCTGGGGAAAGAAATCTACCTGCCAAATAGATTCAGTTTAGTGAAAAAAAGACATTAAAAATACAGAGAACCTTTTATATTTTATTTAGTTAAATAGTATCAGAGAGTCCTTGAAGAAAGACTTTAAAAATGTCAAAAAGATAAAATTGGAAAGGAAACTTAAAGCTATGAGGAAGATAAAGAGGTTACCCAGCAAACCATTATCAACAACAAAGGCGTAACCAATTAAATATTAAAACTACAAGAAGTGAAGAAAGATTTTATTAAAGGAAACGTTGAGGAAGACAGATCCTTAGGGGATAGAGTAGCCATAGGCCATAAGCTCAAGGGAAGTAGAGAATGCACATTGACAATGACAGGTTTTGAGCAAGAAAAACAACATATAAAGATGGTCCTTAATACTAAATGGTATTGCTGTGAATCTGGAATCTAGTTGTCTTATCTCAGGCTATTCTCTTTGCATTCAGGGTGGTGGTGGTGGTAGTGGTGGTAGGGAACCAGATTTCATGGCAAAAGGAATAGCAGTGTTTCTTAACAACTGTGATATTATCTCAGTGTTTTTTTGGGGGGGAAACGGCTCTGTCCAAACCACCCATTAGTGCTTGGAGGAGGTGACCACCCTCCCAACGGAAGGCAGCTGAGAGAAGCATGATGGTGCATGACTCATCCATTTTGAATCCAGAGGTAGAGAAAGAGTCGGGTAGATGTTGCTGTGACTTGGCTGGAGCACCAAGGAATGCAGGAGCTTTTTCTCTGTGACCTGATGTGAGGTAGTGCTGTTGCCCTGTTGGAGTGCCTGTTTGCCTATGTTCTACTAATGTATTTGAAAATAAAACAAACACCTCAGAAGTGCTATAATTCTCATGGGAACATAAGCTGCCCTATACTGAATCAGGCCATTGGTCCATCACAGTCAGTATTGTGTACTGAAACTGACAGTGGCCCTCCAGGGTTTCTAGTTCTCAGTGCCTCTCCAGGATCTCAGGCAGAAGTCTTCAATGTCACTTAGTGCCAGATCCTTTAACTAGAGATGCAGGGGATTGAATCTGGGAATTTCTGTATGCCAAGCAGAGGCTCTGCAGCTGAGCCACAGTCCCTTCTTTTCTCCAGTGCTCTGTCTCCCAAAGGGAGCCAACCCAAGTAAATGCTGTCCCTGGAATTTGCAGGAACCACTTGCAGAAGTGGGAAATATATAACAGTATAAATTGTCAACTAGCATTTGAGTCACATATTTACAAGTTCATATATAAACCTGCAGTCTTCCACTAGGGTTTATGTCAAGGTTTTTTAAAAGGCTGTGATCAGACTGCAGGGTTGGCGTGATCTGCTCTAAGTACTCCTTTGGAGTTTGTAACTGAGAGTTTTAATCATACATCCCACCCTAAACTGGCCTCATGGCATGCTTGCCACATGGTCAACCATTCAGATTATTGCTGCACGGCCATCACGGAGTGGATGGTCGGGTGGCTTCTTTTTAAAAATTTGTCTTTTGCATATGCGCATAACCGCTTATTTGAAGCACTGCTCCATTTTGACAGCTGGAGGAGGAGAAGAAGAAGAAGAGTTTGGATTTATACCCCGCCCTTCACTACCCAAAGGTGTCTCAGAGTGGCTTACAAACTCCTTTCCCTTCTCCCCCCCACAATAAACACCCTGTGAGGTAGGTGGGGCTGAGAGAGCTCTTGACAGAAACTGCTCTTTTTCTGTCAGAACTCCAGCTTGCCCAAGGTCATCTAGCCAGGTGCAAGTGGAGGAGTGGGGAATCAAACCCGGTGCTCCCAGATTAGAGTCCGCACACTTAACCACTACACCAAACTGGCCGCCTCACCCTCAGAAAAAAACTCATATTTTCAATTAACCCCTTTCCCACACTGTGTGCTACAAAGCTGTAGGCAGAGGAACTGGCATGAAAAAGACAAAGGAGGCTTCTCAGCCTGCCCTTCCCTCCCCACCCCCATTTTTGCCTCAGAGAACACCTAAAAGCTTGCTGGCGTGCATGACGATTTCGTTATGTGCACATTGCTGACTAAAAACAAAACAAGGAGCAAAAATGGAACAGAGCAATCAGATTTCCCAACCGGGTTGAGCTCAGACATCTGGAAATGCGGGGTGAAAGTGCTGATATCCATAAACACTGGACTGTCCCCAGTGCCTGATTACTCCACTTCCAAAGTGGGGCAGAATGGGGTAGCAACAACTAGGGCAGATGCTGCTTTCTGATTATGCTCTTTAAATCTGCAAAGGTACTGCAGCGATATTGGTACAAACTGCTTGTGTGACCGCAGCCATAGTGGCCTTTCAAGCTCTATAGATACCAATAATATCAACTGCAAGTTTTGGTTACATAATCCCTTGGAATAGTTCCTGAGAAGAGACATTAAATTGCAGATATTCTATATAGTCTTGAGTCACAGGAGCAAAATACATCAAGAGCTTAAATAACGCTAGATATGGGAAGGGGGAAAAAGCAAAAAGCTATTATGGCCAGGATTACTTGCACACTGGATTATGTATCTACTGCTGCAACTGATAAGTACCATCAGAGTTTGTGCTACTATGACTACAACTTCTACTACTGCGCCTATTTATTTATGTATTTACTTATGCATGAACAGTGTGCTGGGTCTGTACCAAATGTGCTGTATCATGGTCCCCACCCAGAGAATTTATAATCTATGTTATACAGTGAAAGCATAAAGGGTGTTAGAGAGCGCTTGGGGAGTAATACAGAGGCAAGAAAGCCATAGAAAGAGATGGCTGGAAAGGGGAGTTCTTTATCAGTACTATTGCCCCTCATTGTTTTTTAAATATGCCACAGAGGGGTTTTCCAGACTGCCTTAATCCCTGATATTACTGGATTTTTTTCTTGTATCCAGACAACTTTGTAAATCCCAGTGCTGTCCCAGTTCTTCCTCATTTCCCCCATTCCTTTTAAAACTGCTTTCTCCAATACTTTTATTTTTTTCCCCAAAATGAATTCACAAAAAAGCCTCTTTCTCAGAATCTGAACATTTTTCCCTGCCTTGCAGATTGCTGCCCAAACCCGCCCAGAAAGGGTGGGTTTGGGTGTTTTCCTTTTGATTTGCATGCCAGAAGTGATACATTTCAGCACTGGTAGGCACCAGCACTGAAACAAGCAGTCATTCCCATTAAGAATGCAGACACCAGCAGCCAATCATACCCCTCTTTATTTCATTCAAACTCCAGAGCAAATTGTTGCACATCCCTGGATGCCCTTTTGAAACACATTTTAGTATCACTCATTAGTCTTTCTCGGCAAGATTGGGTAAATCTGATGGAGGATACATAGTGCAGATGGTTGGAGGTGTAGGGTCAGATTAAAAAGATGCAAAGGAAGAAAGGGAACCTGCTCCGAGGGGTAGGGGGAATCCAGAGCTTCTTTAAGTGCAATCGTCTCCTTGAGGCTGCTGCAACACTTCAGCACACGTGTAAAACCAAACAGAAAAAAACAGAAGAAAAATCCTCAAATGTGAATCTAAAGGGACAGAAGACTGGCAGGGAAAGACCAAAGAAAAAATGTCAATGTGAACTGATTGCAGCAATAGCACCATCATTGGAACTGCCATGATACTGATGAAAACACAAAAGGTGGCTGCAGTCTGGAAAGTGCCAGAGTGCTGGATCTTAGATAAAAGAAGTAGAAGAGTCTGTCTTATTACGTAATTCTCTTTTAAATTCTTCCTATCTATAATTAAAAGACTTTGAAACTTAACCTGAGAATTCCTTGATTGAATTAATACTTCTTAATGCAGCCCAATTGAATTTGCAGCTTTGAAACGGTGAAGGCAACGAAATAGTTGCTTTAGAGTGGGATACTGGAGGTCATAATTGAAACTGGAAATGCAATCAGTGATAAGGTTGTCACTCACTGGTGTCTTATACAGCTAACAAATCGCTTAAAGGAAAGCCTGAAGCCTGCAGGTGTACAGACTGTTGGAACACAAATATTGTTGTTCAATGTGGCAAGCAAGCTCAGTGGTTTTCTCCTGATCAATTTCCCTGGCACCAAATTCTCTGCATACGTGTGTAACTGGGCAATCCAATGGATGTATTTGAAAGCAAACCCATTCCATGTCATGTCAATGGTCCCTGTTTGTCCTGTGGTTGCCAACTCTAGTGGGGGAAGTTCCTGGAGCTTGGGGTGGGGTGTGCTTGGGGAGGGGTGGGAGCTTGGCAGGGATGTGATGCCACGGACTCCACGTTCTGAAGCTGCCTTTCTCTCCAGGCAAACTGATCACTGTAGTTTGGAGATCAGCTGTAATTCCAGGAGAACTCCAGATGGCACCCTGATTTGTCCCCCATCCTTATAAAGAGGGTTTTTTTTTTTAATCCTTGATCACAAATAACAAAACTAACATTGTACACATTATAACAATTCAAAGAGCAAGAATTGGTACAAGCATTTTTTTTATTCCATGGCTTACTGTTTGTGACAGCAGAGTATAGTGGTAGAGCACAGTGATAGAACACTTTTACCATTCTTCCCTAGTAACAAGAGAAAGAATAGGGTAACCGAGAATAGTGGATATTCTTAGTCCTTATATTGTGTTGTGTACCAGTCTCTGCTTTAATTGTATCAGACTTAAAGAAGAAAATAATAAAGAACAACACAAATGGAATTTATCCAGCATGTGTAAGTTCAATATTTATTATGTATCAGATCACATTGCTAATGACTGGCTTTTAGGGAGTTCTGTAGGAATCCAAAAAAACCCAGGCAATTCCAAAAAATGGAAGTCTATCTTCATCAATTTTTGGGAACTCTTTGAGAATGTTACAAATTGATTCAGAAGATATTTATTATCACAGGCTTTGGGGTTGGGGTGGGTAGATGCGGTACCTGCACCAAGGAGGCCTGTAGAAGGCTGGGCTGGGGTCAAGGCTACATAAAGAGGTATAGTTTTTAATGACTGCTCTTGTCTTTATTGGGTTCACCAAGTTGGACATCACAGTCTTCTACCATCAGTTGGAATGGCTCTGGCAAACTATATAAAATGAGAGCTCTCCCCAAACTAGTGAGGGGAACACTGTGTACAGAAGCTCCAGGTAGGAATTTGACACTGTTTGGGGTGAACATGGACTAACTATTCTGTTTGGCCAAGATGCCTGTGAAGTGCAACCAGTGAATCTGAGGCAGGGCTAAAAAAAAAGTCTGGAACTGACTAGCCAGTTCGGGTCTGAAATTCTAAGTAAATTTCATTTGGATTAGTTGCCTTTTTGAAGTTAACGAATAGCATCTGCTTGGCTCAAATTTTGATCACAAGGAACATCCCATTTATGTCACTGACTACCAGTTGTTTGGAGAGGCAAACACTGAAGGAAGGCATCATGCCCCCTTTATGAGTTTCCCTAGTGATATGATGCTTGGATCAGATGGAGATTTGTTTTGATCCAGGAGGGAATTTTTTAGGGGTGCGTATTTAACCAATCCCCCCAAAAAACAAAACAGAAAACAAGATCAGTGGCTGAAAATAAGTGCTTGTTAGAATGTCATTCATGGTTGTTCTGTGGTTACAGGACTTGCTATGGGGGTCTTTAAGCCCACAAGTTAGACTTGGCCAGTGTTTTCAAAAGCACCACAGAAAAGCTTTTCACCGAGTGTTCTATGTTGATCTATACATATCTGTCCCCTGAGCAGAATAGGCTTTTCTTCAGCTTCTCACTTCCAGGGCTGTGAAAGTTGGTTTTCATTTTCATAAGCAGTGAGGAGTCATAACAAGAATGAACAGGGTGTCTGCTTTTCTGTGAACTCGCAGAAAATTAGTGTTGCTGATGATGAGGAATTCCCTTTCGGTTATTTTTCTGCATATAATATGGCCAACTGACTTGATCTATTCCATATTGCATCTAGAAGGGAAAGCGAACCCTTTGTTCCTAAATTCTATAAATATGTGTATGGCATATGCAATTTTATATGTGCTGCATACATTGAAAGGAAATTATAATTTTTTTAATGATATCAACAAGGCATTTCAACTCAGTGAGACTTGGAGCCATGTTGGGATCTTAAAGGGTGACAGAAGCTCCATAGATCATGTCTCAGAACCCAGCGTGCTTTAGTGCACTAGATGCTGAGTGCTTCTTGATGCTTTCAAACCATTTAAATTATTAAATATTTCCCCTCCCATTTAACTACATCAAAGAGCACTGCCTTGATAAACTGCAGAGTCAACAAATGCCATTAATGTTAGCCAAAATCTTAGTAAGAGAATTAGGTAACGGATTTTTTTTAATGCTGGTGGGGGGCAAGCAGGGATTGTTAATTGTGCAGCAAGCCAAGCATTTAGCTTTTATTGAGCAGAAATGTGACACTTCCCGTTCAGTTTGAGGATCTACAGATTGCCATGGAAATCAAACAAAGTAAGATGCAACCCTTGAGGGTGGCTCCGAAAGTAGAGGCTTCCCAGGTAATTGCAACTTTATTTGCAAATCAAATATGCATTTATCCATTGCAGTGTTGGGGGTTTAAATGAAAGCTTGAGCATCCTCCATTCCCTCCAGTGTCTTGTGGCTCACACCCATGTGCAGGCCTTTAAAAATGCTAAACTCTTGCTGATAAGCTAATTGAAAGCAAAGTGCAAAACTGGAGATTCATCAAACCCGCCCCCCCAACAGCTAGCAGACTTACAGCTTTTTTTTAAAAAAGGTCTATAGGTACCTAATCCCATCTGCTGGAATGGGGAGAGGACTGCACATACACTGCCTATTTGGGCATAAAGTTTCTCATTCAGTTTAGGTTTCTGAATGCAGAAGCATGTTTTTATGCACATGTAGCTCTGTGTAGCCCTAACCTGGATGGCCCAGACTAGCCCAATCTCATCAGATCACGGGAGCTAAGCGGGGTTGGGCTTGGTTAGTATTTGGATGGGTGACTACCAAAGAAATCCAGGGTCACAACCCAGAGGTGGGCAGTGGCAAACCACATCCGGATGTGTCTTGCTTTGAAAATCCAATGGGGTTGCCAGAAGTCATCTGTGACTTGATGGCAAAGAAAATCCTCTTTGCTGGATTGGAGTCTTTGTGTTTCTTACTACAGAGCTCTAAGAGAGGGAAAGGGAGAAGGTGGCATACACAACCTCTTGTGGCTTCTACTTAGTAGAATGACTTGCCTGGTAATTTGGAGACTCCCACATTTTTATCATTCCACAGAATGCATATAATGGATTTCTTGGGGAGATACTTTTTTATTAAGTGACAATGGCTGCAGGCAGTTTTATTGCATTACTGTATGTGTTTAACACAGGGCTGCCAGTCTCGCTGTCACCAACGGCCACTGCCCCATGCCCCCCACCCTGTCTTCTACTGGTTGCCAGTCTGGGACTGGAAAAAAATTAAACAGTTCTATTGTGTTTATTGTACGTAGTATATTGTACGTAGTATATTTTGTAATCTGCCTTGAGTCTCTGTAAGGAAACTGGGCTGTACATGAAGTACATAAAATAGGTCACCAAAACTTAGGTGGCGGCTGCTACACAAGTTAGTAACTTAGGTTATTAGAAGTAAAATTTGATGCTTTGAGAATCATAATGTGGTCATTGGGAAGGCCAAGGATGCCTTTCTAATGATCAGCTATTGAATGAGCCATCAAGTGACAAAAGGGTTGCTTAAGAAGCTTGTTTCCAAGGTGACTAGTGCTTTTTTCTAAGGTCCTGTGACAGCAATTTGTGATGATGACATTAATTGTGGAGTAAGAAGGTCTTAAGTATCCCATTACCTCAGCCAGCTCTTTTGTCCATTCAGAGTCATTTCCATTTTCTATCATTATCAGTCTTTCCCACTGGAAGTGGTATTCATCTCTCCTTCATATACACCAGGAATTCCATGGGAATCATGACTGAGTTTTCTCCTGTTGGCTGCATCTATCATCTCTTGCCTTGAAAACCCTATGAGGTCGCTGCAACTTGATGGGTGTTTTTATAATAGGGCATTTGCTACTATGTGCTTTTCAGCTGAAAGAATGGCATCCAGACTGGGCTTTGGAGACCCATCAATTACACAACAACTTAAAGAATTCAGCGTACAAATGTTAATGGACATGAGCACACAGAAGCAGCCTTATCAGAATGCAGCTAAACCTGGAAGAGCTCCAAGCATCACAAATAAGCAGTTTAGAACAGGGAATAATTTTCTGAAGGATGTTTTGGAATAAGCTAGCTGTGTTTTGAGAACACAGTGAGAATACAATAAAAAATGCAGCTAATATCAGCACCAATGTATTTTCTTACAAAAGAGTTAGAAGTAATCTTTAGGGTGTAGATTCTATCCTGTGTTTCACTTTAGAAGGAAAAACCAATCCCTATCATCTCTCTGGATAATAGTGGGAAATTGTTCTATCATTTTTTTTTAAGTCTTAAATTATGAACCCTGTAATCATGCCTGGTTTGGGTCAGTTTCTTTGCATCTGATGATTTTTATAATGTATTTTATAATGCAATTTGGAGGTACAGGAATTTGCCTTGAGTTCTCTGCAATTAAACATAATAATTAAAAGGGAGATAAAGAATTGCAGTTAGGATGGCTAACTCAGAACTTTGGGTTTTTTTTCCTGAATTGACCCAAGTATATTGCGATCGCTAACCTTGGGTGATTTCCCACTAGCGCTGCTCCGGGCTCACGCTTCACTTTTTTTTTTTATTACTTTATTTTTATAACAATTTTATAACAATCTATTAAACAACAATTAATACAATACAAAATCTATATATTTAGTAGGCAATTCCATCACATCATCTTTTACAGTATTTACATAATTGAAAAATACAAACAATTTTTCTACAAAATTTGATGTTTTGAGAGGTTATTCCATTTCTAGGATTTGCATTGCTATTTTATCCATAACTACAATATCCCATAACTTTGTAAACCATTGTTTTAATGTAGGAACTTTGTCAAGTTTCCAAACCTGTGCTATTAATGTTTTTGCTGCAATAAGCATTAACGATATTAACTCTTCAGTTGTTTTTGTAAAAAGATCTTTGTCCCAAAGATTCAACAATATAGATTCAGGGGTATTAGGCAAATCAATTCCTAATATGATTTCTATTTTTGTGATTACCAAATTCCAAAAACCTTGTATCTTTGGGCAAGACCACTAACAATGAAATAAAGAACCTGACTGATTACAGCCCTTCCAACATTTCGAATCTTTCTTTACTTTTGCATAAAATAACTTCAAAGGGGTTACATACCAACGTGCAAAAAGCTTATAATTCTGTAACCTAATATTCTTCACTTTTGCCTCGATGGTAGGTGTCAATTTCACACAAGCTGCTGCGCAGCCGCATTTTGCCTCAGCAGCTTTGTGTGATTTTCCCCGCGTCTACTGAATCCTCAAAAAACAGGATTGAGTAGACCTGGGGGAAATCACACGAAGCTGCGAGGCAAAATGCGGCTGCGCAGCAGCTTGTGTGAAATTGACACCTACCATCGAGGCAAAAGTGAAGAGTGAGCCCGGAGCAGCACTAGTGGGAAATCACCCCTTTTGTCATCAGAGATATTAGGCTTGAATGGGACTGCACACGCCCAACTTGAACATTACCAGCACTACCATCAAAGAATTTATGGTATTGTCCTGTGGAGATAGGATTGCACTCAGAATATAATGGCAGGTGTGAAGTGTTAGGCCTGATTCATGCATTGTCTATATAAGGTGATTGCTGCTACAAAGCTGATCCTCCATGGCAGGCTTCAGCCTTGCACCACAATCATGTTTGAATGTTGCTATCATGCATCTGGTCTGCAATGATCAGTATCCAGGATCAATAAGTATTTTTTTTATATTGCAGCATTTCTAACACTATTTTTCTTCTCAATGGGGACCCAAAGCAGCTTACAAAAATACAATTGAAGTAAATAATTAGAAACAAATTATCATAACCCACAACAAAGAGTACAAGAAAAATAATCAAGGCTACAATATATTAAATAGATAAGATTCTCAGCTGATCTTGTATTAACTGGGCTTGTTCACTTGGCCACAGGATCTGAGACATGAGATGAGAACCAATGGCCAAAAGCCCTTTGGCTCTTGCCCTTCGACTCATACCCAAATTCTCATGCCTCCGGCCATGACCCAGTTTATACCTGGAGACAGAATAAGCAGAAGAAAAGCAAGGCTTAAGTGTTGCAGCTAGCATCAATAATGTTTCTCCCATTCTGCCCTCCCTGCTCAGAGGCGTATACCTCTGGCCATTCTGAGTCTTAATTACCTGCAAACAGGAAGGGGAACAGAAACTCAACCTAAATCCTATTATCTGGTGGAGATGCTCCTGAGAATTCCCTTATCTTTGCTCCCATGCTAGCCTCTGTGGCCCCAATTAACAGGTGACACTGGCATGGAAAGCACTCATGTGATCCAAATTTCTCGCACAATATAAACATCCATAATTTATTATGGTGGGTAGGAGACAGCATTGCAATAACAATTGGGTGGCCACTGATGGAACTCAGGAATATTGGGAATGCCTCTTACTATTTGATGCACACACACAACAATGTTCATGTTAAGGCCAACCCATGTTCATATAATTTAAAATGAGTGTTGCAATTGCATTTGGACTATGATCAGGGCTGGCCCCAGGTATTTTTGCATGCTAGGCGAGGACTCCTTCTGGCACCCCCTCCCATGCACCTATCAATTTCTGCCCCCCCCTTCAGGAACCCTTGCAGCCGCTTGGGATGTCCCTCCCAGCAGCCCCACTTGGGCGCCTCTTTCAGCATTGAACGCGGGGCAGAGAAGGGGCACGCTGTGGAGCGGACGCCCAGAAAGCCATGCTGGGGGCAGGCCGCACCAGGCAAGCAGGGGCTGCCTTTTCTCTTTCCCCTGGGCGGGAGGGGGAAGGTCGGAAACAGCTGCTCGCGTGGTCAGTCGGGGGAGAAGGAGCAGCCAGCTGGATCTCGCCAGGGACCCCCGTGCAGGCAGGGCAGGCGCAACCACCATCTTCCCCACGGATCCTGCCAGGGAGGAAAGTGGCTGTGCAAGAAGCAACTGAGAGCTCGCTCGCTTGCTTGCCAGCAGCCACCACCGCCTGGCCTCTGTCCCCTCCCTGGCCCCTCCTGCCTCTTTGGCCCAGGACTCCCTGCACCTCTGCCCCCCACTCCTGCCTTTGCTCCTGGGCAGCTGGGAGGCTGCCTCACTTCGGCATGCCCCGCACAGGGGCTCACTGGGACTCCTCACCCCGGTAGCACGCTCCTCTCAGCTCCCGGCTGGCAGGAAGGGTGCCCATCAGATCCCCCACAGGACAGCAGCGCCTTGTGCCCCTTAAGTTGGGAAAGACCCGCCCACCCCACGATGAAGTGCTGTTCAGAGGCCACGTCTCTCCGGAGGCCTGTCAATGGGTCCACAGCGCGGGGTATTGCATTCACACGTGGCTTGTAGGCATGGCCGAGGACTTTAGTTGGCCTTGACGTGGGACTAGATGGGTTTTTAATCGGGGACCCGAGAGGGATATCCTCATGAAGTGCTGAAGAATGGGAGCTGTGGACTCTGAGAGCCCCCAGTTCCAATTTCAGCCCACCCTCCCCTCATGACTCCAATCAGGACCCTGACAGGGCGAGTGCCATGCAAAGTGCCTTGTGCACTCCCAACCCACCCATCTATCTTTTTTGAGAGCTGCGCGGCACGAGCTTTTGGTGGGGGCGGGGGGCTTTTGGCGAGGGGAGGGCAGCTCATTTCCACCCCATGATGGCCCCGCTCTAGGAGAAAGTCTAGTTCACCTAGTGAGTGAGCCGGCCCTGACTATGATCACTGAGCATGGAGGAATGAACATAATGGCCTCTGCTGAGCTTGACTGAGCGGCACATCGATGCTGCATGTTGCAGGTCCAGGAGACTAAAAATGTAATGAAGATAGTGTTACGCGAACTGCCTTATTTACGACAGTTGGCAACTAAATTTAACGTGAGCCCTGGCCAAAGTTTATGGAGTTCGTGTCTGAATGCAGAGTTCCAGTGATGGAGATGAGACAGGTGTTTTTCCAAAACAAATTGTCTTTTGCTGAGCAGTGTCAAAGTCACATACACACAAAATAATCAGTCTCACATTCACATACACTCAAGTTCCTTTAGAATTACAGAAAGATATCAAAATAGTTTCTCATGTACTTGGAGGTAGGTAGGACAATTGGTTTATACTCGCCTGTTCCAGAAGTCTTGTCTGTTGCAATGTAAGAATAGGGGAGAAAGTAATACCTAGGGGTTTTAACTAAATCACACTTGCTAGAACCAGCCAGCAAGCATGGACCTTTTTGGCTGCCATCCAAGAGATCTTAAAGTAGACAAAAGGATTGTTTGATAGAGAGCTGGACTTTAGGGGTAGAAAAGAAGACAGAGGACGTGGAGAAGGGATGTGGCTAGCAAAGACCTATCGTTTGGCCTTTACTTTTATAGTTGAATCTCCAGGTGGGTGGCACCTTGCCACACTGTACTCCCACCTACTTACAAGGTCATCCCATGACCTCTCTCATTGGTGCATGTAGAAAGGGGCAGGTATTCCATGGGTTGGGTCAATATTTGAAATTCTACACTTTATCTCATGGAACACCATCTGGCCAGGTGTGAAGTCTCGGCTTCCTGTGCCCTCTTTGAAGTACAGATGAATCTTGGCTTTACCAGGCGAACAAGGTACCATCAACAGGAAATGGCAATTCATATGCAGATCAGGTCCATGTTCTGCGTGACAGCTAGTCTCTTCAGCAAAGGGGGAATTTCTTCCTCTTGGTTGTTGCCTCTGCCCACAATGGCTAACATCTGCTTCTCCTTCCCATAAGGCTTTGAGCTGAATGTGTACAAACTACATTAACATGAAATGCAGGCAAGTGTTCCCTATGTGAATTCTCTCATGGTAGGTGATGCAAACAGCTTTCTCTAGGCCTATGGTATACAGGTGTGTGCACAGTCCATGTGTTGCTTGTGTAAGCAGATATAAAACCATAAATTAGTCCATTTCTCAACAATTTTTCAGTGGCAACTTTCCTTGTTGTGAGGAGGGAGCCAGACTGCTGGCTAGTAGGACAGTAGGCTGAAAGAATCACTCTCTCTGGGTGCAGTAGGGTTGCCAACTTCCAGTTGGGGCTTGGAGATCTCCTGAAATTACAAATGATCTCCAGACTACAGAAATCAGTTCCCCTGGAGAAAATGGCTGGAGGGTGGAGTCTATAGCATTGTACCCTGCTGAGGTCACTCCCTTCACCAAATTTTGCCCTACCCTGGCACTACTCTCAGATCTCCAGAAACTTCTCAACGTGTAGTTGGCAAATCTAGTGTTAAGACCTCCCAGATTGCTGCGTGTCCATGGCTGGCTCCAGAAACACTGATATTATGGTGTCTGGCGCAATAGTAGTGGGCAGGATGAATCAACTTAAGATAATATGACTGCCTTATATAAATCCAGAAGATTGGCCACCATAAATGATGACCACACTGTAAAATGAACCTATCAATTAGTTCTTATTCAAAGTCACAAATAATGCTGGCATGGGGAAGGTAGGTGAAAGCACTCTGCACAGAGATACTCTCTTTCCAAAGCTGGGGAATGGTGTGAAAGAAGAACAAATTAGTATCCTTCATCTGTGATTTCCCTAAATTTGATCTTCCTTTCCCAGTTATTATACCATTGCTAACATTTCAGAAGATGGGCCGGACATCAGCAGGTTGCATTCCTAAATTTTGAAGGGAAAGTTAAAGGTTCCAGAATCAGTTCACTTAGCCTTGCTCCATCATGTTGTGTTTCAAACTGGTTTGTTTTAGGAGTTATTTTCTGTGATACTAGGACTGCATAGTGAGGGAGCTAATTTATGTAAGCATCAGGGCTATTTTTGGGCAAGAACTCACATGAACGGAGTTCTGGCTGGCTTCAGAGTTGGCCACGCCCACTACAGCCAAAACCTCTGCGTGCGTGGCTACAGAGGGAAGGCCTAGAGAGCGATTCCCCCCCCCCAGCAACTCTGAGGCATTTAAATGCCTCCCCGTACCTTCCCCAGCCTGTCCAAGGGCCAGCTTGCCCGGGTGCCCCACAGTCATGTGGAGCCTGGGCAAGCCAAGGGAAGGTATGGGGTGTGGTCTAATATGCTAATGAGCTGCACTGTCAGGGGTGTGGCCTAATAGGCTAATGAGTTTTGCTGTTGGGAGTGGCCCATTATGCTAATGAGTTCCTGCTGGGCTTTTTCTACAAAAAAAAGCCCTGGTAAGCATCATGTTTCTCCAGCAATGTGAGTGGAGAAGAGCCTGTGAATCAAAAACTACATTCTTTCTATTTCTAAAGGCAAAAATTTAAATATAAAAAATTCTCTGTGGGTCTTCTACAATATTGTGTGCTTTTTCTCTGGGTTTACTTTTCCTGTTTCATGTCTTGTGGCTCATGCCTTAAACACATTTCAAAGTTGATGTAATGTTAGCTGTAGAGACTTCATTCATGGTGTTGGTGGGAAAAGAATGGGAGTTAAATACAACACAGACAGAGGAGAAAAGGCATGTAAGCATACTGTTCCATCAGACACCTTTGCTTTATTTTGTGTGAAATCCATACTAAATCCATGCCAGCTATTGGCTCACATCCAACTGAGATGTGAGGGAGGGTGGGAATGGGGAGGTGTTTTGACTTTGTTCCAATGTTGTGATATCACTTCTGGGGAAAAAACTCAAAGTGATCCTACTATGTCAGCATGGTGCCCGTGTTTGCAGGTGCCTGCTTATTGGTTTTACTGTATCAGGGGGTCTAGTTTGAAGGCGGTATATCTTTATGTGTTAGCTTTCATCCTTCCATTCCTGACACAAGAGTTCATGATGTCCTAAGTACTAACTCTCAATAAACTGAAACTTCTGAAGGAACATTTTTGAGTGTTTGCCTGGAAAGCCTGACAATGACAGAGTGAGCTTCTGTCTCTGGCCCCAGCTCCTGCCAACCTAGCAGGTTTTACTTTCGAAAGTAAGAAATTGCAAGTAGATAAATAGGTACTGCTTTGGTGGGAAGGTAACAGCATCCCATGCGCCTCGGTGTTTAGTCATGCCAGCCACATGATCACGGAGAAGTCTTCATACAGTGCTGGCTCTTTGGCCTAGAGACGGATTCGATTGGCTTTTGAGCAAGAGAAACCTTTACCTTTTTCCAGCTTTGCAGGTGTTCGTAATTAATCCGCCTTGTCCACAGGCTCCTAAAAATTTGACAATTAGTTACTCCTGAAGACCTGCAGTCCATAAAGTTGGTGGGGGCAGTAGGAGTGATGATGCAGTCTTCTAGAGAATCCCCGTGACTGTGAATCCTGATTGGATCTAGGGTGTCATCTGACACCAGAGGGCTACAGAGTAAAACTGGGCTAGAGATTAATGGAGGGGAATTACTGACTTGGTGATTTTTCCTGAACTGAGGCCTGGATTATGCTCAGGGCTCATTTCCTACCGGAGCGCACAGGAGCGATGCTCTGGCAGTGAGCCCAGTGGGCGGGCACATACAGCAAGCCCTGCCCCCTGCTCCCAGCAGCCCAGGCCACGAGGAGCCAGAAGAAAGGTAAGTACAGCCCCCCGCCATCTTTCCCAGACCACTCCAGGCTGCAGAGCCCAGTAAAAGGCCTGCTGCCCCCCCGCCTTTACCGGGCCATGCCAGGCCGCATAGCCTGGGAAAAGGCCTGCCACCCCCTGCCTTTCCCAGGCCGTGCCAGGCCACAGAGCCCGGGAGAAGGCCTGCCCCCCCCACTACCTTTCCTGGGCCACGCCAGGCTGCAGAGCCCGGGAAAAGGCCTGCGGACCCCCCTTCGCATTTCTCGGGCCACGAGGGGTGGGCTGGCCATGGGAGGATGGGGCCTTGATCGGGGTGGGTGGGAGAGCTTCCCTCCATCCCCATCTCTTTC
>NW_015164704.1:501163-504788 GCF_001447785.1 Gekko japonicus
TCTTTCCCTTCTTCTTTCCTTCTCTTTCTTTCCCTCCATTCCTTCTCTCTTTCCTTCTCTCTCTCTCTCTCTCTCTCTTTATTTATTTATTTCTTCGCAGATCTGCACATCCCCCCCCCATAGCTAGAAATCCAATACAGTCCAGTGACACCTTTAAGCCCAAGGTTTATTCAGGTACAAGCTCTCCCTCATCTGTGAGGGCAGATCTGCACATTTCTCCCCCCCCCATAGCTAGCAATCCAAAACAGTCCAGTAGAGCCTGAGTGGTGGGTGTTGCCTTCTGACGCACTTCTGGTGATGTCAGGGGGTGTGGCATATGAAAACAAGTTATGCTAATGAGTTATGCTAATGAACTCCTGCACCTCTTTTTCTATGAAGTGATCCCTGACTATGCTTAAGCCTCTGGTTTTGGACTCTGAAATTCTGTTCCTGTGCTGTCTACTGTCAGGTATTAATGAGTTAGATGGAAAAGGTCAGCTTTTATTGTTTTATGCAGTTTAATGTGGCAGACCATGTTGCCTAATGGTATGTCCCTTTTTGTTATTTAATAAACCTTTTCCATTTTTTAAAGAAAAGGTCTGGCTCCTTGTGTGCACGTACCTTCAAGGACCAATAGGTCTGAGCACTGCTGGCCTGTCAGAGGGGCCGTGACTAGGAGGACCAGGTCTGGGTCTTGACACAGTGGCTCTTAAAAGTATTTAATTCTGGCTAGAGTCTTCCCATTCATTGAACTAGTAAAGGTAAAGGTTCCCTTGCTCAAAAGCCAGTCGAATCCGACTCTAGGGTTGCAGTGCTCATCTCCGTTTCAAAGCCGAAGAGCCAGCGCTGTCCGAAGACCTTTCCGTGGTCATGTGGCCGGCATGACTAAACACCAAGGCGCACGGAACGCGGTTACCTTCCCACCGAAGTGGTACCTATTTATCTACTTGCAATTTCTTGCTTTCGAACTGCTAGGTTGGCAGGAGCTGGAACTAGAGATGGGAGCTCACTCCATCATGCGGCAACTCGGGTCTTGAACTGCTGAACTACTGACCTTCCACAGCCTGCAGTTCAGTGTCTTAACCACTTGAGCCACCGCAGCTCCTATTCATTGAAGTACCAAGCAAATAAAACCCAAGAGGCTCCCAGTATATGTTTACAGTTTAGGTAGCACTAAAACAAGCTGTATTAAAGTTGTTTTTAGGGCCATATCATTGTAGTAAAGCAGCACT
Organism: Gekko japonicus; assembly: GCF_001447785.1. Classification (NCBI taxonomy): domain Eukaryota; kingdom Metazoa; phylum Chordata; class Lepidosauria; order Squamata; family Gekkonidae; genus Gekko; species Gekko japonicus. Next base: position 502,375 of record NW_015164704.1, read on the forward strand.
AGCAATTTAAATCCAGAATGCAAACATTCCTTTTTACCTAGCGATAAAATGAAATAACTACTCTGTAGATAATGTCACTTGTATCGAAACTGATCTTTAAAAAACATCTATCTTGTGCACCTTTTAAAAACGCTGAATGTCTTACTAGCAAGTTTCCACTCGCTATGTAAAGTTAGTGAGAGCTTTCTCATGTTTAATGGATTCCTGAAAGAGGTTTTCTTCCATTAGTTGAATAAGATTGCATTTTTAAGCAGTACAACAACAAACGGTGATAATTTTGCACAGGAACGACCATATTTATTGGGATATTTCATCCTTAAATATCTCCTTGTGGTGTGGCAATCTGAAAGGCATAAGTAGCACTCCTATTTCAATCAGCACAATTGCAATCTTGAGAAATGGTATGCAGATATATAACTGTCATGCTGGATATTTGAATTGATACCAACAAACTCCAGATAGGTAATTTGATTTGTCATCATGGCAAATCTTGCAGGCTCATGCATCCTCTCATACTTGGTGTAGATACTGAGGACTTGCACGCTAGCTTGTGAGCAAGAGAACAAGCTGCAGTTTGGTGTTTCATCTGATTTGGACACGATAACAACCTTTGGCTTGATGGGGATCAGGAAGCTGTGAAAGGTATCGGGGGACAGGGAGAGGCAGAGAGAGAGAGAGAGAGAGAGAGAGAGAGAGAGAGAGAGAGAGAGAGAGAGAGAACACATTAGAGTGAGGAAACTTGGAGGCTCATTCCTGAAATGACACACCATGGTTTGTGGTTTGTTTCTGAATAGATCCAACATAGTCCTAGTCCTCAGTTAACTCTGGCCCCAATCACACGGGCTGGAAAATGCGGGGGGGGAGCGTGGCTGTTTGCCCCGGGGCAAACTAATGCGCGACTGCGAGATCAGACCTCCGGTTGAGGTCCCGTCAAGGTCCCGTGGCTAGGGGGGAGGTGCCGATCACACCACAGGAAAAGAAGTGGGGCGGCACGGCAAACGGGGTTGTTGGGCTTTTTTAAAAACTTTTTTAAACTGAAGTGTGCGCATGCTCTGTTGGGTGCTTGTGCGCATCCGTGGAGCCTTGGGGAAAAAAATGACCTGTTTGCAAGGGGACATGGGCGGGTGCCGGAACTACCATAGGAAATGTGATCAGACGCCCACCCTTGCCCTGCGGTTTCCGGAAACTAGTACCTCCGAGGTACTAGTTTTTTGCCGCGCATCTTCGGAGGGAAGCCTCGGTTGAGCCACGGGAGCTCTACGCTTCCCAGATGTGGTGGTGAGATCGCGCCCGGAAAATCCGCCTATCTTCCGTCTCTCTAGCGTGGCTACTGTTCCGTGTGACCGCAGCCTCTGAGTGTTTTCAGGAATGACAATAACAATGCAATGTCAAAAATTATGCTTTAAATAGTTGTACCATGCCTGTTTAGCAATATTTATTTCCATTTTCCCCTCTTTATGTGTTTGCATAATGTTTTTAGTTTCAGTTTCAGTTTTCAGATCCAGGACATAGCTGAACTATGTGTGAATTCCTTGAAATCCATAGGGATTAAGTTCAGGAAAATTCCTATAGCATTGCAGTCCATGAATTGTGAGGAATACATGTAATTCTAATGCTCATGTTACAAGTGAATGCGATTATACATATGATATAAAACATCATTTCTGATTGTGGATTTGTTATTTGATATGCAAAATAAAAAGTCAAAGGCTGCTGCTTCCAAGCATTGGTGTTCTCTAAAATCTTAAATGCAAGCAAGGATCTTTGTTCAGGTTGAAATTCTGCTTTCCATTGCTGTAATGGAGGAACTGGGCACTGAATAACTGGTTGACACCATTTGTTTTAATCAGAAGAATAAAAACTTACTATCTACACATTCATCTATATATCTCTCCCTTATATATAAAGCCATAGTGGGCTCCAACGTTCCAAAATGCACACCTTTAGTGTTTGGCCACAAGAACTGTCAGTCAGAAGACGCTGGCTGGGTTGACTGGCTGCTTTGTGCAGTCCCGCCCAGCGTTTCAAGGTCTTTTGCATATGGAAGCTGATTGGACTTCACTCCATTCCACACCTCAAACTCCCCCCCCACAAGGCAGTTGGAATTGCCAGTTGCATATGGAACCTACTGTATTCTGAGGTAAAATATGTCCTCACTCACAACACATCACTTCCCCTTCAAAAGAAACAAACCCAATAACACAATCATGCCACATCACAAAGAAGACAGATCGCACCACAAGCGGAATACCACAAAGCAAAAAAAAAAGATAGGAAAAGGTGCCAGCAGTCACCCCATTACTGCCACAAGGAGCGATTCATAGGATGGTGTGCAGGTCCCAGGTTCATGTTTTAAAAGCTGCCTGGGGGATTCTGGACCACTCACACACTTTCAACCTTAACATACCTCATAG
>NW_015164704.1:506813-566037 GCF_001447785.1 Gekko japonicus
AGGCAGCTTCCTGTCTGGTGTAGGAGAGGAGGTGGGATGGCTTTCAACACACTCCCCCCACCTCCTACACCTAACAGGCGGTTGTCTGTCAGGTGCAGCGGTGGTTGCAGGGTGCTTAAAGCCACAAGGGAGCCTGCCCCAGCAGTAATGCCTTCGTGATCCTGCCAGCCCTGCCTCCACAGTGGCTTTAAATACTCCTCCCCCTCCCCGTCCTACACTGGACAGGCAGGAGACAAGGTGGGATGCTTACAGCCGCTGGGGAGGTTTGCTTAGCAGGATTGCCTTAGCACTGCTGTTTGCCCAGCCTCCCCAATGCCTTTAAATAAAATCTCCCCTAACACCAGACAGACCAGTGTCTGTCAGGTGTAGGAGCAGGGCCAGGGTATGAATGTTTATGGGGAGATAGTAAAAGATGTTTCTAGGAGCCATTTTGATGCATGCCTCCCTCTGAACCTGAAGAAATGTCCACCACATCACCACTACCTCACACCAACTCCCCCTCACACCTCTCACCTCTTACTGCCCCCTAGAAAGCTCCTGGCAAACGTAAGCCAGATACACCAATGCTACAAGGAGGAGGCAACTTAGGAATGCAGCAAAGACATTTGCACATAGTACTCCTGCAGTGCATTGAGCTGCACAGGCCAAGTACCAGCAAGATCACCCTGAGGTGCTCAGAACAACACAGTTTCCATATGAGCAAAACAATCCAGGAACACAAGTAGATAGGCCATCACTTCCGTGGAAGGTAGCAAGAGTTGACTTAACAGACGACTGCTTCTTAAATGGACAGTTCTATATGGCCTGCTCCAGAGTGAGCTCATCAAGCAGCCTGGTGATCCTAGCACCGGAGGACAGAACCACCAATGTGGTCTAGAGAGAGGTCCTTCGGTAGAGTGGGGGGGAAAGTACGTATGTCTCGCTTCATTTCTTACACTACAATCTTCTCCATTAGAATTCCTACAACAAATGTCATGTTTCAAATTTCACATCATCAGTATTATAACTGGGTTTATGGAACTTAAATACCATAGCGAAGCATGGGTATCAGCCTAGTAAAAACATAAGAAGATCCCCGCTGAATCAGACAAATGGTCCCTCTAGTCCTGTCTCACACAGTGGCCAAGCAGTTCCTCTGGATGGCCAACAACAGGGAATAGAGGACAAGGCCTTCCCTGGTGGGGAGGACAGGGTATAAACCAAATTAATTAATTAATCAATCAATTAAATTAATATTGCTTCCTGGTTCCGGTATTCAGAGGTTTAGTGCCTCTGAAGCAGGCCTGTAGCTATGGTGGGGCATTTGTGGGTGAAGCCCCACCATGGAGGAGTCCTGCCCCACCCTGGGAGGGTGCCAGACCCCCCCAGCCCCCCATCTCCAGTGCACCTTGTCCCCGCAGTGATTGGAGGCTGTGGAAGGAAAGGGAAGTAGCTTTACTGCTTCTGGTCAGTTTCACTCCCCAACAAACAGCTGTTAAACCAAACCCTTTATTAGTGAGGACTGAAACTGACCAGAAGTGGCAGGGAGGCTTCCCTTTCCTTCCCTAGCCTCCCTGCAGCTGTGTGGGGAGGGGCTGGGGAAGGAAGGAGAGAGAGAGAAGGCATGCCTTCCTTCTTTCCTTCACTACCCCACTTAATCTAATTAAGTTCCCCGCTCCCCTGCCCCACCAGAAAAAAAATTCTGGCTATGGGTCTGCTCTGAATGTGGAGGTTCCCCTCAGTTACCATGGCTAGTAGCTGTTGATATACTTGTCCTCCATGAATCTATCGAATCCCATTTTAGATCTGTTTATTTCTGTGGCCATTATTACATCCTTTGGCAGTGAATTCAATATTTTATTCACTCTCTGTGTAAAGTAGTATTTCCTTTTGTCTGTCCTGAACCTACTGTCCATCAGCTTCATTGTATGTCCTCAAGTTCTCGTATTTTGGGACAGGTGAACAATTTCTCTTTGTCAATTCTCTCCATCCCATGCATAACTATATAAACCTCTATCATGTTCCCCTTTAGTCATCTCTTTTCTAAACTGAAAAGTCCCAGACTCTTCAGCCTTTCCTCGTAGGAAAGGTGCTCCAACCCCCTAATCAACTTGGCTGCCCTCTTCTGTATTTTTCCAGCTCTTCGATGTCCTTTTTGAGATACAGTGATTAGAACTGCACACAGTATTCCAAATGAGGTTGCACCATAGATCTATACAGGGGCATCGCAATATTGGCCTTTTTATTCTCAATCCTTTTCCTAATAATCCCTAACATAGAGTTGGCCTTTTTACCACTGCAGCACACTGGGTTGACACTTTTACTGAGCTATCTGCTATGATCCCAAGATCTTTTCCCCTCTCAGTCTCAGCAAGTTTAGACCCATTAGCCTAGATTTGAAGTTGGGATTTTTTATCCTATGTGCATCACCTTATATTTACCAATGTTCTCTTGGAGTCTTCACAGTCAGACTTGTTTTTTACCATCCTGAATATTTTGGTATCATCTGCAAGCTTGGCCTCTACACTACTGACCCCTAGTTCCAGATCATTTATGAATAAGTAAAATAGTACCAGCCTGAATACCGATCCTTGTGGGACTCCCACTGCTTATTTCTCTCCATTGTGAGAACTATCCATTGATTTTTACTCTTATCCCATGACTGCTAAATTTATTCTGGAGTCTTTGGTGAGGTACCTTGTCAAAAGCCTTTTGAAAGTCCTGGTACATAATGTCTACTGGTTCACTGTAGCCAATGTGTTTATCTTGCCATGTTCTTGCTTAAAAACCAGCACTAGGATTCACAGGAAAAATGAAAAATGGAATAATAATGCCCCACCCCCAGATAATTTATCAAACCATGAAGTCTGAATCTTTGCAACAACCTTGTAGGAACTGAAAGGAGTATGTTAGTGAAAAATGAGATGTTTGAGTCCATATGCTCTCAGATATAAACACAGGACATTTGTGTGTATGAGGTCACCGCTTCATGGAAGGGCTTGATCCATGAACACATTCAGTTGTGCACATGGATATATAATAGCGAGGGGAGTTTTATAAGCAGATCAGAGCTCTGACACATGTAGGTAGTTACTGGGATGAGTCTTTTTCCTTTGTTTCATTGGTTTACAAGAACTTTCCACTCATTTTTGTAAATGATTTCCCCTTATTTATTGAAGACTAGGAGTAAGGCCCATTGTGGGAAGAAATACAATGAGTTCTAGAAGGAAGCTCCAGGTGAGTGTCCCGACTGTGGCTGGTGGGGTGGAAGAGGGAAGGGAGGGAGGCAAGCCGTGTTTCTTTTCTTCTGCTTAGCTATAAGGCAGGGCTGTCTCAAGTCATTTTGCTGCCCCAAGTGGGTAGTATGGGAGGACAGCCTCATGGTAACAGGTATGGTTCACTCCACCCCTGACTTATGTTGATTTGGGGTTATGGAGTGGCAGCTAAGGTAGAAAAGCACCTCTTCCTATGCCATGTCTTCTTGGTTCCAAGGGTCTGGAAAGCGGTTCCATAGCCAGTTACAGGGTTGCCAACTCTGGACTGGGAAATACCTGTAGATTTGAGGGGTAGGGCCTGGGGAGGGCAGAGTTTGGGGGTGCGGAGGGACCTCAGCAGGGTATAATGCCATAGAGTCCATTGCCCAAAGCAGCCATTTTCTCCAGGAGAACTGATCTTGGAGATCTCCAGGTGCTGCCTGGAGGCTGGCAATACTAAGGGGAGGGTCACACCTGTAGATTTGAGGGGTAGAGCCTGGGGAGAGCAGGGTTTGGGGTGTGGAGGAACCTCAGCAGGGTATAATGCCATAGAGTCCACTGCCCAAAGCAGCCATTGTAATAGCTGGGAAATTTTCTGTAGGGGAGATGATGTGTTGTGGCTGGGGAACATGGTGATTTCTGGGAGATCTCCAGGCCCCACAGGGAGATTGGCAACTCCAGTGACCATTTAAGGGAATATTGGGGTATGTATTTTGGCAACTCCAGTGACCGTTTAATGGAAAATTGGTATATGTATTTTACCTCAGGACACATTCAATGACTTGCAACAGCAACAACAAACTGTTTAGAATGTTAGAGGCAAAGGCCAATCAGGCCGTATATGCAAATGACCTATGTGTTCCGACTGGCTATTGGGGGGAGAGGAACAGCAAACTGTTTAGAATATTGGAGGTGAGACTCAGGCAACGCAGCCAGTGGATAGGGACAACTTCTGAGTGACAGATCAGGGAGCGAACTGATTTGGGAGCATGTGGAATGTTCAGGAGAGTGCCACCCGAAAACACAATTATTATAAAGAGAGATAAGTTGGGATAAAAAATGAACTGAGCTGAAATCTTCTACCTTTGTAATAGGACTGTTAGATGGCAGCTAGTTTCTAGTCTTTCTACATTTCTTTAAAAAGATTTTTCAGCAGGGGTACTGGAGAGCACTTCTCATTTGACAAGTCTGTAGGTGCAAGCTGCTGGTGTTAGAACAACTGCTGAGTCTGCCAGAAATGGGAAGAAACTAGCATAAAGATCCAACTTTTAAGGGAGCAAATAAATCTGGCAATAGTATATTCCTAGTAGAGAAGGTTGGAACTTTTTTGCAAATAAGACAATCAAAAATCAAATGTTCCTTCCCCACAGTGCCAAAGCACCCCATATCATCTTGGTGATAATTTGTTAGCAGTTTAAAACTAGCAGAATTTTGAGTCATTTTGTGCTTGCACAGTTGTCAGCCGTTAGCATGGTGACTGGTTGAATAGCCACTGATGTGTTCTGCACACAATTTGCTGCCATGCTTGGATTTCTCACAAGTCATCATGATCAGATCATGCATCATTTATAATTAGATAAGTGTATGCGCTGTTTGGTGCACTCAGTTTTGTGGCACCCACACACCATCAGATATTATAGCAATCATTTGCAACTGGATTTTCTTATGGAGACAAGGCCATCGCAAAGGATGGATTGGATCCTGCACAAAATCTCTGCTGATAGAAGGGATTTCTATTAGTGCATTGGACTTTTCTGCATTTGGGCTGCATCTCCCGCCCAGTACAGCCCAAATTGCTCCTGGGAATCCTCATCCTGGTGCTTAAGGCATCCCAGAGGCAGACTACAAAATTAAAATGTCCCAGCAGCAAACAAAGTAATGATTCCCTGAAGTGCCAACAGATCCCTTGAAGTGCTAACTCATGGCTTCCTTCTTCAAAATGGTGGCAGTGTGGGAGGAAGCAGTTGGTCTGCTGGGACCAATCCGTGTTGCTGCTGAGGGGTTCAGTAGCAATGGTGGAGCTAACGTGGCTTGAATTGGCAAGCAATGACCTCCAGGTCATTTTCCTGTAATTTAAGTGGCCAATCTGCCTGGGGAGATCCCAAAGAACAGCATACATGGAGGAAGTTGGTGAGAATAAATGAAAATGCCCCCCCCCCTCCAGTGGAAATTTTTATTGGACCAGTTTTGATTCTTATAGTGCAACAGCAACACAGTAGCCAATGATTTGCAGATGCAGTCTTTGTTAAAAGAAACATGCTTGGCTTTGGGATTGAGGCAGATAAAATGGGCAATGCAGGATTACTGGAGACACAAGCCCCAGAGTTCATCTTCCCCCTTCCTGCTAACCCAGCAGACATAAGACAGCCAAACAGCCCATTTGTACACACACACATACAGATTTAATTCATTTGGTTAGAATTGATAAAAAGCAGTATGAGGATGTGCATAACACCTGCACTATAATTTAGAGCAATGATAACAAGCAGGTATTTTTTCATTTGTTCAAGAGTCCTGCTTGCGATTTATGATCTGTTTGCTATTCAAACAGATGGATTCTGGTGAACCACAGATCCTTGTTACTATATTAATCTTTTTTTTTTGGAGGGCCCCCCTGGAATTTCTATCCATAGCAATTCTTTGTGTGAATAAGAAACTTTCCTTTAAGAAATACCTTTTCCTTGATATATTTGAGCCACTTAAAATTGGGTTTTTATTTAGTTCACTCCATTTAAAACAGAATGGTAGACTTAGCAGCTCTTTTAACAAAAGAATCTTTCGTCTACTGGTTTTTCACCTGAGAAGAGCAGAGTGCTCTCTGGTACTCCCGTTTTAAAAAATCCTTTTTAAAAGTGTAATATTTTCATTAAGATGTCTTGTATTCTTCATGTAAATCAGCGTTCCACAGTTTGATTCCCAGAGGTGCCATAGTGTTCTCAGGCACTTCCCCAGGTGCCTGCCATGCACTTCGGGAAGGTGAATGGGGCCATTGTAAAGGCAGAACCAGTAGTGGGCTGCCTTCATACAAATGAAGGGACTTTTCACTTGCTGGGGGGCGGGGGATGCTTTAAATAGCAAAATACTCAGCAAGGCCACAGAGATAGGAGGAAGGATACAGCAGGGCCAGATTTTGTGTGAGGGAAACAATTTTATATCTGAATGGACCAGCTTGTACAAATTGGTTACCCACATAGCTCTTTGTTTTACCTGCCCGTTTAAGAAGATATCAAAGAGACCTCTGATCCTGAATTATTAATTCTCACAGAGAAATAACCTAAACCTTTGTCATCACTGGTCTCAGGATGTATGCTTGTATCCTAGTCCAATCAAAATTCCAGAGATCTTTATTTAATACTCCAAGATGTACTTCCATTGTCACTTTGAGACAAGAAGCTGGTCTCAGTACAGTCGAACTGAATATATGGTTGCATTCTCTCTGCTTCTGGCTGAAAGTCCACCTTTTCCCCGCTGGGCTATTTCCACTCTTATTGGCCGCATCTCCTTATCCCCAGTGGTCCACCAGAGCCACTAACAAATTGAGAACATTAGGATTAGACCCGTACCAACTTCTGGAAAGCGGCTATGCCAGGGCAAAATCTATTGTCGCTCAACGTCTCAGAGATATTGAGCTGCAAATGACTTACGCCGCAACCCCGCCGCTCTATAAATCTCTGAAACCCGAAATTTATATGACTACTCCTCTATATCTAGCTAATATCTCCAACCCAAATCATAGATGGGCTTTCTCCAGAGCCAGATTTGATGCTTTTCCATCCACAGTTCTTTCCGGAAGATTCCAATGTATCCCCAGGCATTTGAGACTTTGCTCATGCCCCTCTGAGTCAATTGAGACCCTCCCCCATATTTTATTTCATTGCTCTTATTATGCAGAAGAAAGAGCCAATTACACCTATATTAAGGTCATTTAGGGTCCAAGGACAACTAGCAATCCATTCTGAGGAACTTGTGTTGAAATATCTATTGGAGGATAAATCCACTGCAATATCAAGGAACGTTGCTAAATTTCTTTTTACTGCATTTGCAAAGCACAAGCACCTCCTTAATACTCCTTATGATGTCTCTTCTCTGTAGTGTTTTGGTAACTTGGGATTGCTATTTGATCCTGTATGCTGTTTGATGGGTCTTTGACCGTAATAAATAATGTTATGTTATGTTATGTATGCTTGTATGTTTATATGCATTTACCTAGTCTTTAGTAAAGGGGAGAGTTTTGATTTTTTTTGTCCTGCCCATTTACAAGGGATGAAGGCAAAGCTTATACCTCTACCTCCCCTAACAAACTTTGCATCTGCCTACCTAGCATGTTTGTGAACCCAGATAACAAAATAGCTCTAGTACACACAGCCAATCAAGAAGAATCTCCAAAGCTTCTAATGTAATGCATTAATAATGCATTGAAAACATGAAGCTTCTTTATACTGAATCAGACCACTGGTCTATCAAAGTCAGTATTGTCTATTCAGTCTGGCAGCAACTCTCCGTGGTCTTAGGGAGAAGTTTTTCATGTCACCTACTTACCTGATCCTTTTAAATTGGAGACGCCAAAGCCAACTGTATACAAAGTGGATGCTCTGTCACTGAGCCATGGTCTCCCTGAATTGGGGGAAAATATTTACTGTCGGCAAGACCACCAATCAAGATGATTTTGTTTGGTGCTAATATGAGTTAAGTGTTTTGGTTGGTCAAGGTTACTGTCAGGCACACAGCTGCTAATTCTCTCATTATTGCCTCAGGCAGTTCAGATGAGAGGAATTTCTGAGATGTAGCCATTTCCTGAAATAGTTTTAATTCTAAGTGGAGCATTTGAACACACATTTGCAGTCGACAGAATGCCTCCAAATACCGTTGAGAAAGACCTGAAATGCACCACTCTTCAGAATAAATTTGTCTTCCCCTAAGTTGCCTCAGATAAGCTAGTGCTCTCTCAGTTTGTCTCCTCCCATCTGTTACATGATAACAATAATAGCCTAATTTACATATGGTGCAAATATTTCTAAGGGTCTGATTAGATGATGTGTTAAAAACAAGTTGGGTAGTAGTCTACTTACCTTACTGGGAGCCCAAGGAGACTAGGGCCCTGGCTTTCTGGCTCTTCCTGGGCTTCTTCCAGAGCCCCTAGGCTAAGAGCCACAGGCCAAGATCTCATCCACTCCCAGATCGTACAAGGTTAAAATCCCCTGGCAAAAGAAGAAGAAGCGTAAAGAGAAGAAGTAATCAAAATGAAGATCTGAGATTTTTTATGATAAGCTTTATAGAATATATACTATTGCTCATGTGTTATTATAATTAATATTTGTCTTTTTTATTTGAATACTTTATATTTGAAAGTTAATTACATATTGTAAACATAAATTTGTAGGGAAGTATCTAAAGCGAAAGTTAGATTATTATTGAGCCTTGCTACTCTGAATCTGTAGTGTGTAGTTGGTAGTATATAGTATAAAAGCAATAAAAAAGGACTATGCATGGGCAATGCTCCCTCTAAGCTGTAGTCTTGTGAGCAAAAATTCTACTTTGTGAGCTGCTGGCATTACAGTTGTGAGTGAGTGATTGGGCTACTGCATCAATTAGTCTGCTCTGGAGCCCTTCTTCCTGAGCTAAGACAAAACTGTGTGAGCCAGAGGTTAGAAAACTGTGAGCTGGCTCACACTGACTCAGCTTAGAGGAAACACTGTGCATGGGATAGAGCAGGTAGAGAAAGAAGTACCTTTCTCCCTTTCTCACAGTACAAGAACTTGTAGTCACTCAATGAAATTGCTGAGCTGTAAGATTAAAACAGATAAAAGGAAGTTCTTCTTCACCCAAAGAGTGATTAACACATGGAATTTACTGTCACAGGAGGTGGTGCCAGCTACAAGCATGGACAGCTTCAAGAGGGAATTGGATAAACTTTATGGAGCAGAGGTCCATCAGTGGCTATTAGCCACCAGGTCGAGATAGGAACGCTCAGTCTGGGGCAAGTGATGCTCTGTATTCTTGGTGCGGGAGGTGGGGAAACAGTGGGAGGGTTTCTAGTGTCCTGGCCCCACTGGTGGACCCCCTGGTGGCACCTGGTATTTTTGGCCACTGTGTGACAAAGTGATGGACTGAATGGGCCATGGACCTGATCCAACATTGGCTTCTTTTACGTTCTAATGATGAAGCCTGTTTTGCTACCATGTGGGCACTCAGGAGCTGATTTGGACCCCACCACTGTTTTTAAGGTGAGTGCTGGGTCACATGTTAAACATGAGTTGGGCTGGGGTTTTCTCAGCATGTAACATATTGTCTAATTGGAGTCTACTAATGTATGTGAAGAGCTTTCAGCATTTGAAATACACTATGCAAGTATGACATATGGCTATTATTTCTAGTGTGTCTGTTTTGTACCTGGGAAATGGAGGCTTCTAGGTAGTGACTTGCTCAGTACCACCTAGTTGTTCTACTTGCTTATGTCAAAAATCTAGCCACTTGGCAATTTTGCCTTTATTTTTTATTATTATTGACATTGAATTATCATGGAATTGGTGGATTATGTTTGCAAGCCCTGCTTAAGACACTCCAGAGTTGATTTTTCTCCAGTAAATCAATATACAGTCATTTGTTTCCAACATGCTGGGCATGTAGTGTACAGATAGGAAGATATAGCAAATGCTTTGTTTGTCAGGAGAGAGCTTGTAGAATTTATTATGGATGTAGGGGAAAGGCTGAAGTGCATTTTGATTTGTTCCGATTAGTGTCAAAGACATTCTTCAACACAGAAATGCTGAATTGCCCAGTGTAGTAATGATCGAATGAACTGTTCTAATGTTGGAAGTGGTGTTTCTCTTGTGCCATTAAACTCTAGGAAAATAACTATTCAGATACGGCAGATTTTTTTTTGTTAAATTCCTGGATAGACATTCTTTAAATATGACAGAATGCAGTATATAATAGATAAGCATTTGTAACTTTTCAGGGTCTATTACATGCTAGGGGAATGGTTTGCTTTAAAAGCCACTGCATGACTGGTAGTTGGTGAAAATTCTATTAGTAAAATTTATGAGGTAACATGTTGTCCTTCCCCTGTCACTGTTCTTTAAGAATCAGTTTTCTTTCCTGTGCATGGATGATTTTAGGGGATGCTTGAAAGCTTAATGTTCTTTTCCAAGACCATTTTTCTCACTGAGCCCTGAATACTTGGGTAACAAAAAAGTAACAGTACATCTGTTCACTATTTCCCACAGCGTATATTATCAGTTTTTGAAGCCACATTAATTCCAAAATAGCAGATCTCTTTATCTGATTTACTGTGTGTCAGAATGGCTAAGGTTGTTACTCAAGATTATTTAAATGCATTCATGCTAACCTGTCTTTTAAAATGTATGACACCTCGGAAGCCTCTTCAGGCTCAGGAGGAGGCACCATCAACAACCAATGTAGTGCCATTCAAATGGATAGTAGATCCATATTTATCCCAGGGGCAGACACACAAAAATCACCCAAAGCACATGGCAATAATTGGGTTAGAACACATAATATTACACCAATAGGTACAAACTTAAACAAAATACATCAAGGTTAGAAATGACATGAGTTTAGAATGAGTTTAGAAAAAAGAGTGTTGCCAAATGGTGGAGGCCATGCTTGCGTTTATAAGTTTCCAAACCCAGGTCTTGACACTTCCATTGTAGCAGGGTGAAAAAGCGTTGAGAAAAAGTCAGTGTTGGACTGAGGGCTTTCTTATACAATAAATGGCTGAGGCCAGGGCTCTTTTTGTAGAAAAAGCCCAGAAGGAACTCAATAGCATAATAGCACACCCAACAACAGAAACTCATTAGCATATTAGGCCACAACCTGACAGTAAAGCTCATTAGCATATTAGGCCACATTCTCAAGCAATGGTCAACCCAGAAGACTAAAGATGCATCAGAGTCCTCAACATGATGCTTAAGCAATGGGGAGGGGGGAGAGAATGACCACAGGCCTCATCCTCTAAGAGAGGCTCATAGTTTCTTGTACACATCAGACCCTTTGTTATTAATTATAACTGCCTTGGAATAGACTCTCAGTCTGTGCTTTTCCAGAATTGCTCCAGGAAGTTAGAAATGTCATCCATTCAACTACAGTGACCCCCCCCCAATGTCTTGACTGACAAGACATTACAAGCCCTACCTTGCCAACAAAAGTGTAAGAAGCCTATTCAAACACAAATGAGAGGAACAAGAACATTAAATTGTTACCATAAATGTGTTGTCTCATCATTTTTCTTTGAAAATTGGGGAATTTAGCCCTGTCTGCATGTTACATTGTTCCTACAATCTGGAACAAGTTCCTTCTTTTCAATAAAAAGTAACCTTGACTTTAATAAAGACAGGCAAACTATTCTATTCTCCACTAATATAAATGGGAAACGTTTTATTGCTATTATTGTAATTGTTATTTAGACTTTCTATTCTACATTAACTGAAGGCTCAGAATGCAATGTTTTTCTGTAACCCTAGAAAAGCAAGTTTTGCACTCAAATGAATCTCTAGGTACAGATTGGTCCACTCACCATGAGTCTAGTGCCAGTCATTACAATACCTCATGGCAAAGCACAGATGATCCCCACATGTTTCAATAGTTATTAACACACCCTCATATATTGAAGCAATATTGTTGCTAGTAGGCACCAATGGATTTCAACGAACGTAGTCACAATGCAAGAAATATGGTAAAAGCAGGGGTCATTTCCTCCAGGAGCACACAGGAGCGGAGCTCCGGCAGTAAAGAGCCCAGGGGGTGGGCACATGCAACAAGCCCCGCCCCCTGCTCCCAGCAGCCCCAGGCCACGAAGAGCAAGAAGCCTCCTTCCTTCCTTCCCTTCATCCCTCCTTATTTCCTTCTCTCCCTCTTTCTTTCCCTCTTTCTCTCCTTCTTTCCTTCTCTTTTTCCCCTCCTTCCTTCCTTCCTGCACAGATCTGCACATCCCGCCCCCCCCAGCTAGCAATCCAAAACAGTACAGTGGGACCTTTAAGGCCAAGGTTTATTCAGGTACAAGCTCTCCCTCCTCTGCTAGGGCAGATCTGCGCATCCCTCCCCCAATAGCTAGCAATCCAAAACAGTCCAGTGGAGCCTGAGCAGTGGGTGTTGCCTTCTGGCACACTTTCAGTGATGTCAGGGGGTGTGGTGTATGTTAATGAGGTATGCTAATGAGCTCCTACACCTTTTTTCCTATGAAATGACCCCTGGGTAAAAGTGTAGTTTTTAAAGTTGAGCAGATGTGCATGACACTTGCTACCACAAGAAGAAGGAAGGAAAGAGGGAAAGAAGGAGGGAAAGAAGAAAAGGGAGAGAAGGGAAGAGGGAGGGAAAGGAAGGAAGGAAGGAAGGAAGGAAGGAAGGAAGGAAGGAAGGAAGGAAGGAAGAAGGAAGGAAGGAAGGAAGGAGGTAAGGAGGAGTAAAAGAGAGAAAGGAAGAGAGAAGGAAAGGAGGGAGAGAAAGAAGGCAAAGAGATGGGGGAGGGAGGCTCTCCTACCCCCCATCAAGCCCCCAACACCCCCCACAGATCCCTCACTCACCCCATCAAGCTCTTCAGGCACAGGCCAAGGAGGCTGGTGGGTGGGGTCTTCAGACCTCCCATGGGCTGGAGCACCTTGGTGCAGGCCCTGGGATGCCAGAGGGCGGGGTCTTCAGGCCTCTTGTGGGCTGGAGTGCCTTAGCATGGGCCTGGGGAGGTCAGCGGGTGGGCTCTTTGGGCCTCCCGCGGGCTGCAGCACCTTGGCACGGGCCCTGGGAGGCTGGCAGGCAGGGTCTTAGAGCCTCCCGCAAGCCGCAGTGCCTCAGCACGGGCCCGGGGAGGCTGGCGGGTGGGTTGTTCAGGCCTTCCGCAGCGGAGACAGGGCGGGACGGGTTGCAAGGCCAGCCGGAACACTGTTCCGGTGTGTTCCAGCCCAAAAATAGCCCTGGCTGAGGCAAAATAAGTCCCAAGATTAGGGTTGCCAGACCCCCTGGTGGAGGCAGGGGGTCCCCTGCCACCAGGCCCTGCCCCCCAGCCACTGATCAGCAGGACAGCAGGGGACTTATCTGAGAAACAGAAAGTCCCAGGCCTTGTTGCTGGTGTCACACAGGAAGGGATGTCATCACACAAGCAATGTCTCTAGTATTTGGGCAAAACTTTTTGGTAGAAGCCAATCTTAAATATCATAGCATCACTTGGACTTCACTGGTGTGATGATGTCACTTCCTGTGCGATGCTGACAATGAGGGCTGTTTTCTTTCTCCAGGCAAGTCCCCCAATCCCCTGTTGGTTGCCAGGAGGGACCTGGCAACCATACCCAAGATGGATGTGCAAAGCCACCTTTAGTCACAGCTACTCTTGCCACAGTCAGCTCAGGGCTTGACTACATACTTGTTATATTTTTCCTAGGTATGAGCTGGTCATAGACATGTTCTTGGAGGTTCATGCATGGAGGGCTTGTTTCTGGTTTTCATCCATGGTGTGTGAGTAGTCCCTTTCCACTTAGCAGCCCTGGTTTCATTATCAAGGAAAGAGACTTCCTGGATTAAGGTGATATTATAACTTCATGAGGAAGAAGAAAGAGCAAGTGTCCAGTAGTACCTTAAAGCCTAACAAAATATGTGGCAGGGTATGAGCTTTTGTGAGTCACTACTCTGAAGTATCTGAAGAAGTGAGCAGTGACTCACCAAAGCTCATACCCTGCCACATATTCTTTTAGCTTTTAAGGTGCTACTGGACTCATGCTCTTAATTTACAATTAACACTTTCCCAGACGTCTTAAACAATGATGTTGGGCTGCTGATAGGAAATTGCATTTTACAAATCTCGTTAAAATAATTTGCTAGTTTTACTTCTCACATAGACTTGTGAGAAAAAAGAAAATTTCTCATGGTATTATGCAGAGGAATAGTACAGAGCTTGATGAAAAGTTGTACGTAGGTTCTTAATAATCTCTAGTATGGGACTATTGCCCTTCTCACTGTCCCCTCAAACTAACTCATAGTGATTCTCAAATTGTGGGTCAGGAGTCAGACCCTCTTAGAGAAGGGTCACAACAAGTCCAGGAAGGGCACTGGGAGGAAAGGGTGAGCTGGAAGATGAGTTCCTGTGAAGCATGATGGAAGGTTTAGACTTGCCTCTGCATAATATGTGAACTGGCCATGAAAGACAACCTGTTGCTCAGTAATGTTATGTATGTATAAATCCAGAAAAGGAACAAATAAAATATACACTTCTTCAGTGGTATTTGACTTCCAGAAAGCTTTTGATAAAGTTCCTCATCAAAGACCCCTAAATAAGCTGTGGAGCTTGGAGAAGCTTGGAGAAATGACGACTAAGGGATGACATGATAGAGGTTTACAAGACTATGTATGGGATAGAGCAGTTAGAGAAAGAAGTACTTTTCTCCCTTTCTCACAATACAAGAACTTGTGGGCACTCAATGAAATTGCTGAGCGGTCGGGTTAGAACAGATAAAAGAAAGTTCTTCACCCAAAGAGTGATTAACACATGGAAATCACTGCCACAGGAGATGGTGGCGGCTACAAGCATGGACAGCTTCAAGAGGGAATTGAATAAACATATGGAACAGAGGTCCATCAGTGGCTATTAGCCACAAGGTATTGATAGGAACTCTCAGTCTGGAGCAAGTGATGCTCTGTATTCTTGGTGCTTGGGGGGGTCAACAATGGGAGGGCTTCTAGTGTCCTGGCCTTACTGGTGGACCCCCTGATGGCACCTGGTATTTTTGGCCACTGCGTGACAGAGTGTTGGACTGGATGGGCCTTTGGCCTGATCCAACATTGGCTTCTCTTATGTTCTTATATGCCACTCTTGTATTTTGTGCTAGAGAGGGAAGTAGCATGGGGTTACTTTACAAGCAAGCCCTGAAAAGAGTGGTAAATTTAGAAGAGGGTCCTACTTCAAAACATTTGAGGACAATGCAATGATATTGTAATAATTCTGTAAACGTCACCACCATCACTGCTTAAGCTTAGGTTCAGTATCTGTCTTGTGGTTCCTGTTCTGCCTGGAACAACTTTCTGGAAGTCTACTGGCCTGTGTTGCTTGGATGAGTTAGTTGTCATTCAGTTTAAGTATTATAGTATTATAGGAGAGAGGCAAATTTCAGTTCCTAGAAACTCCTTCCCACTTCAGTGTGAAGAAATGTGTGATGTTAGTTTCTTTAAAGCAATTCTGAAAACATCAAGCCTGTTTTTCTAGGGCTGTTTTTAGGTCACTGACAAATCATGCAATAGTTTAAAACGTTGTGCCATAGCAATGTACCAGTGGAGTCCTGAAGACAATTTTTTTCTTTCTAAGCTGATTGCCTTCAGTGGACTTAAAAGGGTATAACTCTGTTTAGGATTGCTCTTTAAATTTGCTTCATTAATAACCATGCTACATGAGGCATGGTCTTCAAGCACTGTGTTTCCAAAAGGTTGAATGGTGTTTAATGGTCCCTATGTATTAATTCTCTTGAGAGTTTACTGCCTTGTAGGATGAATTAGTTAGATAACACCTTCAAAAAAATCTCTTTCTTGCAAGGTAGTCAAAACTTTAAAGGTCACAGTTAGCTCCACCTCTGGAAGGAATGTAGAAATATATTCAATAGGCTTGTGCTTTTTCACTTGCAAATAATATGTAATTTTAATTGATGATCCAACAGAACTTTAAGATGTTTAATGTTGGGATAGCAATTTGAATAGATAGGAGTCTCATTCACAGGAGACATATACAAGTTCACTACCACTGGGCTGTAGCCACCATAAAGTTTATTGTTAACTTACTGCCATACTTACTGTCATGTTTAATAAATCACAATGCTCAGCACTGCAAGAGAAAGATTGAACACTGAAATTCTGTACACACAGGTATTGTTCTACTATAAATATAAGTCTGTAACGACATTTCAAAAAAATAGGAATGTGATTTCTTTAGTAGCCATGTAAGGTTTTGTGTTGGTGGATGGCAGTGGGTGTATTACAGTTGCAAGATTACATTTCCAAAATGATTTTTGCTAAGCATATAAATTCACTTGTTCATAGAATTGTATGCCAGCAGTATTTTAGAACTTTGCATCCATTTGCTTTTGCTTTCTTCCCCTTCCTAGGTGGCGTTTGCATTGCTCAGTCCTTAAAAATCCCCCGTGAACCAAGACCAGGAGAATTTGACAAGCTCATTCGGCGCTTGATGGACACTCCTAATGCTCGTGCTGTGATCATGTTTGCAAATGAGGATGATATCAGGTGCTTCTGTGTCTATTTTAGTCTTGTGTGGGATGGACAACCTGTTACTGAAAGTTATATTTTTACTCGCACATATTGCTTGTTCTGATAGGCTGCAGGCCTGAAGGCAATGTAGAAGCTCTTGCAGTCCTGAGGCACTGGTAGTTAGTAACAGTTCCACAGTATTTGGTGGTTCCTGCCTCACTTGAGATCTGACAACAACTTCTAAGTCACTGAGGATGACATGAAGGTTGTTGGTTTGGGGTGATTAGCCATGTTGGTCTGCAGTAGAAGAGCATGTCTGTAGTTTGTAACATAGTGATCAAAATAGATGAAATCAATTAAAAAACAAGGTGTGAGTGAAAAGTTGTAGTAGTTGACCTAAATTCTACATACACACATAGTCCTAACACAAAAAGGGTTTGAACTAGATAAAAGACAACCAATTACATGGATCTCTTAACATTAACAGTTTTCTATGGAATTATCTCTTTTGTTTATTTACAGGAGAATATTAGAAGCAGCCAAGAAAATCAATCAAACTGGGCATTTTCTTTGGATAGGGTCAGACAGTTGGGGGTCTAAAATCTCACCTGTTTATCAGCAAGAAGAGATTGCAGAAGGAGCTGTCACCATTTTGCCCAAAAGAGCTTCCATTGATGGTAAGACTGCCCCTTCTGTTCTAGTACAGATTAAACCCAGTAACTGAAGTGCACATTTTCTGGTACTTTGAACATACTACGATGGGTGATGATAAACAGGGATGGAGATTTTGGATCAGTTTATATATAATACCAAATTATGGTTTGGTGCCACACAGTGGAGCCTCACGTGCTCCCTTTCCTTGCCTTTGATGGTGCATCTGAGCCAGAGAATTTGCTGTACGTAATTATTCTTGGATGTATCATCCAAGCCAGAGAAGAATTCAGGGGCTGTCACTTTTGCCTCACTTTGAAGATGCACATTAAGCCTGGTGACGCTCATAGTAAAAGGCAAAGGAATTACTTTATTTGGTGGCATTTCCTGCTGAAAGTTGTACTTAGTTTCCCACCCACTAGTCACGGGATAATATCCTACTCTCAGCAATATCTCTCTTTCCACTCCTACCCATCTGTATGCCTATTTACTGATGCCATCTGGTGGAATGAATTCTAGGCCTGATAAATACAGTTGCAAAGGGATTATAATAGTGGATCACCAACCTTTTCTTCTGAGTAATGAAAAAAATATTCTGAGCTACTCCCCCCTCCCCTGCCGTATTACCAAGTTTTCTTCTAGCCTAGAAACAGAACATGGACTAGGAAGAGCACCTGAAGTAAATCTGTCAGCTAAGCAACACCAAGAGAAATCCATGAAATAAAAGGTTTTTTAAATTAAAAAAGCCTAGAGCAGATCTTTTTATTATTTGGTCTTATGAGTGATGCAGGAGATATCTTGCAGGAGCCAGTGAGCTGCTGTTAGCACCGGAGCTACCTGTTGGAGACCCCTGGATTACATGATCCCTGTTTAGTCATAGGTAGCAACTTGAATAGCCCAGCACTAGCTGGAGCTTGTCAGAGCTCTGAAAGAAAGCAAGGTTTGCCATGGTCAATAATTGGATGAGAGACCATGAAGGAATACCAGGGTCAGAAACAGGTAATGGCAAACCCTGCTCATCTCTTGCCTTGAAAAATCTTATGAGGAGTCACCGTAAGTCAGTTGTAACTTGATGGCGCTTACTTATTATTAATTGTTATTTGGTCCTAGATCTTAAAGTAGTAGCTTGTAGAGGGGGAGAGAACTGGAAATACCTGAGCCCATTGAACAAAGTGTGTTGCTGCTCATATTGCCCCTCCCCTTTTTGCAGGTAATTTAAGGTTGGGCTTGTCCAAAGCCATGAGCTGAAGGGCCACAACCAAAGGGATCTTGGCCCTTTTGTTTGGTTTTGCAGCCCGTGATCCTGTGTGAGTTGTGCTGCCAGACCCAGGGTGACTTTATATCCCATCACCTGCTGGAGGAGCCTGTTTGGAATATCACTATTAAATGGTAGTTTTGTATATTTTATAAGTAAGCTGCTTAGAGTCCCCAGTGTGTGGGGGGTGGGTGGGGGAGAATGGGGCATAAATGTTTTAATAGATTGATTAAAATAAAACAACCTACTGAAACAGAATTCCCAATAAAGAAGAGCATGTACTGTACTAAAATGACAGTAGTTCATACTGAGGAGCCTTATGTGCTATGAAATCGCAGCAAAGATCAGGGAGCTCCAAATGAGCTATAGAGTTTTGAGTTTTTAAAGAATCAGGCAGCATATTTATATAATGATTGGCTATGTAGAAATATATGAGATTTCTGCAATTTCATGCACCTGAGAGTGTCAGAGATAGGTGAGAAGGCAAAGATGATCATATCACTACAACTCACCCCTAGTTCTAACTGTCTCTTCCCCAAAAGTAGACCAAGATTCAGAGCAGCCTTTTAATGTTCTTGTGAATCAGTACTGCCGGGTCATTTGTGTGCTGATTTACTTGTTTCTGCTGCATCTGCTTCTTGTATTCTAATATGTAGGGAGCTGCATTACATGGATATACGCAGAGGAAGCCATCAACTAGAATGTGCATTTGTAGAACATGGCTCTACTAACCAAGACCTTTTTTTTTTAAACAGTGATTCATTTTATGTGATACAATTATTCCTACCTTTAGGTGGGTAGCCATGTTATTCTGTAGTAGTAAAACAAAAATCAAGTCCCGTAGCACCTTAAAGATCAACAAAATTTTCCAGGGTATGATCTTTTGTGAGTCAAAGTTCTGATACTTGGGCTGATTTCGCACTAGAGCTGCTTCAATGTTGTGTCACTGTTTGGCCCGATACTATTGGTCAATTTCACACCTGAAGCCGCGGGGCTGCATTTGACCTGCGGCTTTGCTCGATTTCCTCCGCAGTTTTGTGATCCTCAAAAAAAGGATCACGAAACTGCGGGGGGAATCGGGTGAAGCCGCGAATCAAAATGCAGCCCCGCAGCTTCGGGTGTGAAATTGACCAATAGTATCAGGGCAAACGGTGGCGCAACATTGAGGCAGCTCTAGTGCGAAATCAGCCTTGGACTTAAGTATGTATAATATTTCTCTTACCCAACTTGCAAAGATTTCACTTCACTTCACTTAATGAAATCTGTGGTGATATCTTTTCTTCTCTATCTTTTTTTATTAATGTAGGTTTTGATCGATATTTTAGAAGCCGAACTCTTGCAAATAATAGACGGAATGTGTGGTTTGCAGAATTCTGGGAAGAAAATTTTGGATGCAAGTTGGGTTCTCATGGAAAAAGAAACAGCAATATAAAGAAATGCACAGGTAACCTGCTTGAATGTGTACTGTTATGAGCTTTGCATTTCCACAAGCAGTGAGCTGCCTGGTTTGAATAAGAATAGTTTGTGATGTCTTTGTTATGTTTGCTTTGCTTACAAATAGACAAGTAGTGCACAAAATGGAGTCAATGAGGCACCCCTATAGGACAGCAGATCTGATGCCCCAAAGTGGATTCCCTAGAGAGACTCAGTGTCCCTTCAGCCAACAGGTCTCTCTCTCTCTCTGTCTTTCTCTCTGGCTGCGATCACACGCTCCTTTAGATCCGACATAGGTGCGAATGCCTGCGGATCTAAAGGGAGCAATCAGACAACAGCAGTCATTGGCAACCCTTGCTGCTCTGCCACGGAAGTGGTGTTAAAGGACACCGGGGAAAGTCCAGTGTTATCTGGATAAGGTGGGCCACGGGCAGACTTTCCCCTGTTCGGTCACTCATGCACACTCTCATGCCATTGGGATGGTCTGATCAGGCCATCCTGACTCTGTGCCATGTTTTTTTCTCCCCTTCACAGTATGCACATCATCACATACTCCATAGGGGACCCTCAGTGCAGAGGTGTGATTCCTCATTTATGCACGAGGAAAATCGGGCGAAATGGACAAATGGGGGAAAAAAGACTCACCCACAATTGCGGGCTAAGCCCACAGCCTCAAAGGGCTGTGTGATCTCGCAACTGCATGCCAAATTCCTCCGGAGGATAGCCTCACTTCCCCTCCATTTCAACTGGTAGGTGTGACCGCAGCCTCTGTCTCTCTGTTTCTCAAAAGTTGGCTCCCTTCCACATGCACAAAAAACAGACACACTTCTGTCCTCTCTCCTCAACTGAGGAAGGTCATGTTCTCCAAATTCTAATGGATCATTGAACAGGAGAAGCTAAGAGGTACCTGTAGACTATCAGATGACAATTAAGTCTCTTGAGGATACATCAGCTGACCATTCTGAGCCACTGGCCTGATGACCCACAGTGGTTTCTCCAAGCTGCTTGCTGAATTCATTTCTGCAGGTACCTCTGTTTTGGTGATAGTGGCTGTGACTTGTGACTGGTCATATGTTATTTTAATTGGTTGTGTAGAGTGAATGAAGTGATTATGACCCTCCCCATATACTCTAATAGAAAAAAAAGTCAGACACATTTATTTACTGTGAAAGTCAAGAGCTGTGTACCTAATGTATCTAATGTTAGAAGCAAAAGACTTTGCTCTTCTTTTTAGGAATTTGCTTTAATAGATACTCTGGTGAATTCTGTGGAAACCGAAGGAAGAAGTTTTCACATGTATGATTGATGAATGGAAGAATACACTGTGATTTATAAAACTGTAAGATTTAATTGGTTTAATTGGTACATTAATCAACCAGAATTTTCAGTGATAAATCATCAGGGATAAGTTTTAATTGATGAAGCAAAATTTAAGGCACACTTGTTTGTTTTTGGAATTATTTTGGTCTTAGTGTGATACCGTAATAGGGACTGAAAATAAAAATGCTGAAGTGAGCCTTGCCTTCTAGCAGTGCATACTAGCTGTTTTTAATTAAATGGGAATATGCGTATTCATTCAACTATAGTCAAACACCTTATTCATTACTACACCAAAAATGGTTAACCAATGTACAGTGCCATCCTAAGTTGAGTTGTACCTCTCTAAGTCCATTGAAGTTAGTGGGCTTAGAAGTAGAACTCTACTTAGCATGGCACTGTAAAACTTTCATAGTGTAATGTGTACCATAATGATGCAGATCTTCCATATGTAAAAGATACACTGCAAGCTGAACATGTGTTGAAGAACGATCATTAGGAAAGATAATACAAGTTTATCTTTCCATTTAATATTATTAATAGGTATACTTGATCATATTAATGGTTAAGCCAAATATTGGTTTGTTTCATTTTAGCTAATTATTTTTACATGTGTCATTCCCATTCTTCTTTTCACATTACTAAAAAGATGGAACCAAGTTGTGGCAGTGTAAAAGGATCCAATTCCATTAAGAGTAGGTCTGAATTTCTTGTATGGCAGTGACCCTGAGTGTTTATTTTACACTGTGATTTATTTATTTATTTTAGTAAAGAGATGTTCTCATTGAAACCTTGCTCCAATTGTTAATTAAAATCATTCCTTCATGCATGTCCCTTTTACTGTTAAAAAGCAGCTTTATCTTTCTGTAAGGTTAGCATTTTGTTTTAACTATTCTGCAAACCTAATCAGCCTTTAAATGCCTATAATGACTGACTGCACTCTTAAAAATAGAAATGGGAGAAGATATTTCATGAGCCATATACAGCAAGATTAAATTTGCCTAATTTGTGCAGGTCTTGAACAAGCCATAATATTTGTTTCCCTAGAAGAGGCTGGTGGTGCTTATAATAGAACTCAAATCTAGATTTGATATGTGTTTGTGAACTTCAAAATTATATTGTTTAAATCTCTTCTATATTGGGTTTTCTGCTTATGGTAGATTTATTTAGGGATTAATAATTACATGAAATATCCTTCTTTGTATTCATCTCTTCATTAATTAAGCAGCTTTGCTCCTCTGACTAATTCAGACAATTCTAGCCCTAAGCCACGCTGCCTGACCAGTATCTGTATGTGATCCCCTGCAGCCATGTATATTTCAGAATGTGTACTATTGTCAAGCCCTGACCTGGATGGCATAGGTTAGCCTGATCTGGTCAGATCTTGGAAGCTAAGCAAGGTCAGCCCTGGTTAGTATTTGGGTAGGAGATCACTAAGGAAGTTACTATGCAGAGGAAGGCAATGGCAAACCACCTCTGAACATCTTTTGCCTTGAAAACCTTTTGGGGTCACCATAAGTCAGGTGTGATTTGATGGCACTTTCCTCTACATTGTTGTCAAGCATATCACTGGTGACATCTTCCCTTTCAAAAGTTTGTGAATGTTTTGTGGCATCACAACAGCTCAACCACCAGCTGAATGAGATGAAGCTCACCAGTGGTAGGTCACAAGAGGCACTTTTCATTTGATCATACTATGTTATGGTCAGGATCCCATCAACCTTGTGCCTAAATGTAAAATGCTGTCCTGTGTACATGGGCAGATGTTTTGTTTAGTGACAGTTCTTTACCCCTTAAGCCTCTGCAGAGGAGGTTAGTGTTTTTTCTTCTTCAAGTGACTGGTTGAGTTGAAAATCTTTGATGCATGAGCAGAGTGCCTATACAGTGGTGTGGATCTCTCTTTAATGAATATCAGAAATTAGACCTTTCCAAACATTTTAAAAATGTTTCTTTGGTAAAGCATTTATAGCAGCAGATAAGGTGAAGAAAAGAGGAGTTGTTATATTTGGAAAGGAAGAGTTCCATCCAGAACTTTATTATAAATCAGAAGATGGAAGAATAATTGCAATAACAATACTGAGAAATGGAAAAGAATGATCAATTATTAATATATATACACTTAATCAGAGCCAAGAAAATCAAAAATATTCTAAAAACAAAACAATTTGAAGATGTCTGCATTATTGGAGACTATAATGCGGTATTTGACTCTAAAATTGACAGAAAAAACAAAAAAATAAAATAAAATCGGGTAATACATTACCAAAAAGATTTTTAGAAATGGCAGAAGAGTACTGTATGATAGATGCTTGGAAGACCAAGAATCTAGATAAAAAAGATTATACGTACTACTCCCCTAGACACAATTCTTGGTCAAGAATTGATATGACTTGGTTAACTGTTTCAATGTTTAAAGAGTTAAAAGAAGCTGATATAACGGCAAGTATCTACGCAGACCATAGTCCTATTTCATTGACATTCCAAGAAACCAAGAACTAGATGGAAAGCAAATACAGCACTTCTGAGAGATAAAGACTTCATAAAAAATACCAAGGTGGAAATACAATAATTTTTTAAAAGGAATTTACAAGAAGAGATTTCAATTAACACAGTATGGGACACACTTAAAGCATTTTTAAGAGGTTGGTTTATTAACCATGATGCATGGAGGAAAAAAACAAAAAAGGAAAAAAAAATTGATAACTTAGTAGAAAACATAAAGGCGGAAGAAGATAAAATGAAGAAAACAACGGAATCAGATACAATAAAACTGAAAATAAAAATACTACATCAATTAAATATTTTATCAATGCAAGAATTAGCTAAAAACATAGAATATATGAAACAATATTATTTTGAAAATGCCAATAAACCTACCAGATGGTTAGCGTATAAACTCAAAAAAGAGAGAGAAAAACGAATAATTTCAGCATTAAGGGACGAAAATCAAAAGTTAAAATATAGAGCCAAAGAATTAAAGGAAATTGTGGAGAACTTCTACCAGAAATTATACCTACAAAGTACACAAGACCCTCAACAAATAAAGGAATACCTAGAAACATATAATAAAAGGGAATTTAATGAGGCACAGAAGAAACTACTTAATGACCCAATATTGCCATGCGAAATAATAGAAGCAATTAAGAAATAGAAAAAGAAAAAAACACCAGGACCGGATGGCTTACCAGCAGAACTGTATCAAAAGTTTGAAGAGCAACTACTAATGCCTTTTAAAGAACTACTTCAAAACATTATTAAAAAAGGGAAAGTACCGGACTCCTGGAATTTTTAAAAATTTGTTTATTTTTTGCCATTAACAAAGATACAACAACATAGAAGTGCGTTTCAATAACACTCGAAAGACTAAGTCAAAATTATTGAGAAACTAAACATTACAACTAAGAGATACAGTACATAAAATCGTTGGTCTGCAGAAAAACAACATAAGAACCATAATTGACGTACTGGAATACTACGAAGATCACCCAGAGAAACAGCTGGCATTATTATTTCTGGATGTGGAGAAAGCGTTCGATAATGTATCCTGGGAGTTTTTAAGGCTAAAACTAAAGAGCTGGAAGTGTGGTGATAACTTTATATCAATTATCTCAGCTATTTATAAGAAAAAACAGGCTAAAATAATAATTAATGAAGATATGACTCATAACACTGAAATTCAAAAAGGAACAAGACAAGGTCGTCCTTTATCTCCATTATTATTCATTTTTATATTAGAAACCTTAAATGATAATATTAGACAAAACAATATGATAAAAGGTCTGAAAACAAAAGGTGAAGAATATAAATTACAAGTATTTGCTAATGATCTAGTTTTCATAATAGAAGAACCGATAGACTCAATTCCGCCACTCTTGAAAACAATACAAGAATATGGATCGGTAGCAGAATAAATTTTAAAAAGACTAAAATAATAACAAAAAATTGTACAAAAGAAGTAATAGAAAAAATCCAAAACAATTCAAAAATTGAAGTCACAAACAAAACCAAATATCTAGGTATAATTATGACAAATAGAAATAGTATACTGATGGAAAATAATTATTAAAAATTACTAGAAGAAATCAATAAAGATATACATAAATGGAAAGAACTACAACTCTCTAATGGGTAGGATAGTTACAATTAAAATGAATATTCTCCCAAGATTCATTTTCTTGGCACAAAATATACCAATCTTAAAGAAAACTAACTTTTTTACAGAAATGGATAAAATTACAAGATATTACATCTGGTTTCCCAAAAAAGCAAGAATTAAATGGAAGAACTTACAGGATAAAAAGGAAAGAAGCGGATTTGGTGTACCAAATTGGAATCTATATTACCAGGCAGCTGCTTTGGGATGGATTAAAGACTGGATAATGCTTGAAAATTGGAGGACTTTATACTTCTGACACAATCTAAGTATGGGCCGGCAAGCCTATACTTGGTATGAAAAAGAGAAAATACACGCTGGTTTTCATCAACATATTATTAGGGGTGCTTTAATAAAAATTTGGGGGGGAAATGAAAAATATTATACAGTGATTCCAAAGTGGGCTTCGCCTTCAGAAGCATTTGTAAAACCCACATTAATGACAGAAGAAAAAAAAGCATATGATATTTTATTAGATGATAAGAACAATTTAAGAATGATAGATAGAAAACTTAAAATTATTTAACATAAATCTTACATGGTGGGAAAGCACACAATTACAATCAAGATACAGTAAAGACAAATTAATCGGATTCTACATGTCAAAACCAGACTGGGATAAAATATGGTTGCTTTCTAATGAGAAACTGATACAAAATTATATAATTATCTTCTAGAAGATTATATGCAGGATGAAATAGTAAAAACTCCAATGATAACCTGGATGCAGGATTTAGGATATCATATTCAGTTAGAAGAATGGTCCAAAATATGGAAAGTGATGAAGCTAATGCGAGCAACATCTTTTAAAGAAAATATTTATAAAATATTTCACAGATGGTATTGGTCGCCGGACAAAATAGCCAAATGTTATAAATCCACATCAAGAAATTGTTGGAAGTGTAAAAACAATGTGGGAACCTTTTATCGCATGTGGTGGAGGTGTGAGAAAATACATAAATTTTGGCAAAGTATTAAAAAATTAATCATAGAAATAATGAACATTGATTTAGAACTACTTCCAGAAATATATCTGTTGAATATATTCCCCAATGGTATTGAGCAAAATGATATATATTTATTGATGTATATTATTACTTTGGCTAGAATATTAGTAACCAAATATTGGAAGTTAGAAAAATTGCCTCTAAGAGAAGAAATAGTAAAGAAAGTGTTAGAAGTAGCAGAATTGGATAAACTTAATATATTATTATCGGGAAAGGATGAAAAGATTTTCCAAAAAAGATGGATGAGTGTGTATAAATGGTTAGAAAATAAATTTATTTAATGGACGTCGAAAATGTTAAATGTATGTAATAATCATATGTATTACAGATAAAACAATAAAAAGAAAATTTAAAAATATGTTTGTTTGATTGGACTAGTGACTTCTATTGGATTTTACTTCAATCTTAATCTGTTTTAACTGTTATCTTTGCTAATTCATGTGTTATATGTAATTTTGATTCAGGTATTTTTTCTTTATTCTGATTTAACAACCTTCGGCCGTCTGCAGTAATCACTTTGTCCCCTCCCCCCTCATGTTTTAGTGCTTTATTATTTTTTCTATAAATGTAGGGATTTTATTTATTTATGTATTTCTTTATTTCTTTATTTATTTATTTAATTCGGTTTATATCCCACCCTCCCCGCCGAGATAGGCTCAGGGCAGCTCACATAGAATTACATAATAATCATAAACATAAATATAAAATAATCATTTAAAATCTTACTAAAACATTAGAACATATTAATAAAACATTGGAACAAAGTTAATAAATGCAAGAACAAGATTATTTATAAAACAGCTTAGGCAACCGTATATTCCAATGATGTTCACACTAGCTCAGTTCTCCAACTATTATGTGGCGGTAAGGTGATAAGCCTAGCACAGGCTGGAATAAGGATGGTAAACCCAAGGCACAGGGACACTCCTTGGTGTATAGTGTGGCTCCTTAATCAAAGGCCTGGTGGAAGAGCTCTGTGTTGCAGGCCCTGTGGAACTGTAAAAGGTCCCACAGGTCCCTAATATCTTCTGGGAGCTAATTCCACCAGTATGGAGCCGCCCCCGAGAAGGCCCTGGCTATGATAGTGGCCAGCCTGGCATCCTTAGGGCCTGGGAGGGCCAGTCGATTTTGCGTCCCTGAACGCAGTGCTCTCCGGGAACATGTGGGGAAAGGTGGTCCCTTAGATATGCCAGACCCTGACCATATAGGGCAGTAAAGGTAAGAACCAGCACCTTGAAACAAATCTGGTATGCTATCAGCAGCCAGTTCAGTGTCCTCAGTACAGGCTGGATGTGCTCTCACATAGGGAGGTGCATCAACAACCTGGCTGCAGCATTCTGCACTAGCTGCAGCTTCCGGATTTGAGACAAGGGCAGCCCCATGTAGAGAGCATTACAGTAGTCCAGTCTCAAGGTGACCATCGCATGGATCACTGTTGCCAAATTGCTGCGTTCAAGAAAGGGAACCAACTACCTAATCAGCTGAAGATGATAAAAGGCCGACTTGGCAGTGGCTGCTACCTGGGCCTTCATTGTTAAGGAGGCATCCAGGAGCACCCCCAAACTCCTAACCCTCAGCGCTGGCACCCCATCAAAGATCAGGAGTAATATCCCTACCCCCAGACCGCTGCGACTCAGGCACAGGACCTCAGCCTGCAATGCCTGACCCCGATCTTCCAGTGTAGAGTCAGACTGACTGCTCAACAATAGATAGAGCTGGGTGTCATCCACATACTGGTGACACCCAAGTCTATGCCTTCAGGCAATCTGGGCAAGGGGGCACATATAGATGTTAAATAACATTGGGAAAAGTACCGCCCCTTGAGGCACTCCACAAAACAGCAAATGCCTTCAGGACAGTTGTTCCCCTAATGCCTCCCTTTGTCCCTGACCCTGAAGAAAGGATGAGAGCCATTTTAAGGCTAGCTCCAGTGTCGGCGAGGCAGTGGATCAGTAGCTGGTGGTTGACTGTGTCGAACGCAGCCTACAGGTCTAACAACAACAGCACTACTGATCCGCCTTGGACCAGATGCTTCTGAAGGTCAACTTGCCCAAATAGGGCAAGTTGGAAACGGACTGGTAGTTAGCCAATTCGGCCGGATCCAAAGATAGTTTTTTCGAGAGGGGATGAACCATGGCCTCCTTAAGTGTCCCGGGGAACAAGCCCTCTGAAAGGGACTTGTTAATGATCTCCCTTAGGGCACCCTGAAACCCATCCATCATGGCCTGCTTTAATAAGCCTCATACGGGAGCACAGAGGGTGTCGGGGAGTGATCTTGTCAATTGCTGCAGAAAGTTGGCTATGCCAATCCTCCACAAGCCTCATACGGGAGCGCATAGGGTGTCGGGGAGTGATCTCGTCAATGGCTGCAGAGAGTTGGCTATGCCAATCCTCCACAAGCTCATCTAACGAGCATCAGATCCCTCAGAGCCATCTGAAGCTGCATTGGATCCATTTGACTCTGTGGGTGAGCTAAAATATGCTCGTCGTCTAAACAGGGTTGGGGTAACACATTCAAACGGGTCCTAAAGGAAAGTGGTCCAACCATGGCACTGCTGAAGCAGTGATTTGGTCCTCTGTAACCCCCGCCATGAAGATCAAATCAAGCGTGTGTCCGGTCTGGTGAGTAGGAGTCGTTACATATTGGGAGAGCCCTAGTGCCGCCATGAATGACACCAGATCTGTTGCCTGAGTGGAGGCTGCATCATGGGAATGGACATTGAAATCACCCAAGACTATCAATCTTGGGTGTTCTGATGCCCAGCCTGATACCCATCCTCCATGAGGGATGGTAGGCTATTGGCTAGTGCATTAGTTGGTCGGTACACCAGCCAAATCACCAGACTCTCCCCAGCTTCCCATACCAGGATGGCACACTCTATGCCCACGATCCTCAGAGGTGGAAGCATCCTGAAGGAGTAAGGAATGAAGGAATGGAGCCACTCCTCCCCCCGCCCCCTAGTCCACAATTGATGAATGACCGAGAACCCGGGAGGAGCCAGTTGGGAAAGAGCTACCGTCTCCCCTTCTCGCACCCAGGTCTTGGTCATGCACGCCAGGTCTACATTCTGCTCCAGCAGATGTTCCCGAAGGCCCATGGTCTTGCTGTTGATAGACCTGGCGTTACACAACATCAGTGTTGGGGGGGGGTTATGTATCCTAGCCCCACTGCCAGCAACCCTTGTGATGAGATGTAGGCTGGAAGGGGGCCAAGCTATTTAACCCATGCTGGCAGAGATGTGTTCCTTAGACCTGGGTAACCCCATGCTCCAGTGCACTTTTTAAGCAGTATGATAAGACCACTATGAGAATTAAATACATGATGTGTACTGCATGGCCAGCATTACTTACATGATGTGTCTACCTGGTATTATTTGGAGGTAGATTTTGTGACTGGAAGAAGTACATGAATCCATGTGTCTTTAAAAAACAACAACATTTGTCCTGGATCACCTGTTTTATGTCCATAGAGGGTTGGGAGCAGTGTTCCCTCTAAGCTGAGTTAGTGTGAGCTGGCTCACAGTTCTTTAGCCTCTGGCTCACACATGTTTGTCTTCGCTCAGGAAGGAGGGCTCCAGAGCAAACTAATTGATGCAGCAGCCAAAAGGCTCGCTCACAACTTTGATGCCAGTAGCTCGCAATGTAGAATTTTTGCTTCCAAGACTCCACAGCTTAGAGGGAGCCTTGGTTGGAAGGAAGGAGTTGAGGAGGGAGCCAAGCATTTGTGCCTTGTTAATGGCTAAATAGTTCTTAGTTCTTTCTTTGGCCTCTTAGTTTCCTCTGCATTTTTGCATCTTCAACCTCTGCGAGTACTGCAAAGAACTTCTTATTAAAAGTAGCGAGTGGTGATCTAGTGTGTATGTTTATATTCTGCTTCATCAGGTGTAATATTGGATACCAAGGGTTATCAGATAGTATTCATCTTCCTTGCCTTACTCCTATTTCAATATTATCCCAGAATATTTATAGCTATGTTAAACTCAGGTTAAGCAAGAGTTCCTACACTGCCTAATGCGAGATTAAATCAAACTGCTGTCATGAAAACATGTTGTTAAGTAGTGCATTTAACTTTGTCTTGTAGACAACAGATCATGGCCCAGGTGGCACATAAGATGCCTTCTAATAGTGAAGCCAGACCCATATCCATTTATTCTAACAGTTTAGACCATAAATCCTCCATGTTTTCTGAGCAGTCTAGATGCTCAGATCCAGAGGCAGACAAATATGTTAGGCAGCAGGGAGTCATGTAGTCTGATAGCACAGTCAGCTAGCCTGATGGCTTTCCTCTGCAATAACTCACCCAGATTCAGCAAAGACAGTAGCTCTGGGAGTCTTTATATTGGTCAGTAACATCAGATTGGCTCTCTAGTGCCACCTGACTTCCCAGGCCAGAAAAATTAAGAGGCTGCTAAATGAATGTCCCAATAAACATGCCTTATCCTTTCTTGCTCTGATGCCCCTTTGAAGCAGAAAGCCAGAATCTAAAGTGTAGGGTTCCTAGTCCAATGCCTGTCACAGAGCTGGATTAGATGTTCAGATGATGTACAACTGGCTCAAGTTGGCTAATGACCCTTAAGGTACATTCTTTTGGCAAAGGGAAAAGTGCCCTCTAACATGTGGTCTCCTTTGTCTTTGTTATGTTTCAACAGCAGTTTAAATGAAGGCAGGTAAATGGGATGGCAGACAAAAGAAATGAAGAATGTAGGCTTCTTTCTCACTGTCCTATTGCCTAGGGCTCTGAGGGGTGCATAAGCAGCAGCAGCAGAAGAAGAGATTGGATTTATACCCCACCCGTGACTTGGAGTCTCAGAGCGGCTTACAAACTCCCTTCCCTTCCCCTCCCCACAAGAGACACCCTGTGAGGTGGGTGGGGCTGAGAGAACTCTGACACAAACTGCTCTTTTTCAAGGACAGCTGTGCCAGAGCTTGTGACTGACCCAAGGTCACATCAGCAGGTGCAAGTGGAGGAGTGGGGAATCAAACCCGGTTCTCCCAGATTAGAGTCCGCACACTTAACCACTACACCAAACTGGCTCTCCACACCAAACCGGCAACCAGCAGATCAGTATGTACCTTGGCCATGGCTCAGAGGGTGCCCAGGCTGGTGAGTTAGTTAGTGCGAGTCTAGAATAGCCAGTGGGTGCCTGGACTAGCTGGTGGGACACACCCAGGCTGGTCTTAAGGGGAGCCCTTATGCCACCTGGCCTAGAGTGCCGGAAGTTCTTGGGATGCCCTGCAAATGCGTAATAGTGATGCTTGGTCATAGGGGATGGAGGTGGTGTGGTTCTGTGGTAGAGCATGTACAGTTTTATATATAGTAAATGTTGTGAAACCCCTCAGCTTGGGAGCCGGGGTCGACCGTACTGATTATGATAGACCAATGAGTCTGACTTTGTGGTGTTGAATTTAGGAATGAGGAGAAAAGGTTACAAATTGTCACGTTTGTCTACCTTGATCCCTTTCCAATCATTCTAATTGAGAATGGATTTGTCCTCTTGCCAGTCCTTGCATTTTATTTATTTGCATTTAAAACATGTATTAGCCACCTTTCTACCTTGCAGAACTCAAGGCAGCTTACGGCATAGATAAAACACATAAAACAAAATATATTAAAAATGTGAAAAGTAAGATTTTAAATCACAGTTCAGGGCTGCTAATAAAATAACCAAAACAACAACAACAAAACCCTCTGCTTCTGTGCAGGTTGTGTTCAAGCTAAGACGAAACACACGCTTTAGCCACCAATCTTATTTTGGAAAAAAAAATGTTGCTCTTAATAGGAAAAATGCATGAAAAAGCAACACACTACTGTTGACATATTCTAGAGATTCTGTTTTGGTTTAATTTGTATTCACAGTGGAGAATCCAAGCTTCTGTTTGTCAATGAATAGATCACTTTTAGATTTATACTTTTCCCTTCATGTTGTGAGTCATGCTCCAGTATACAAGTACTAGGAAGATGGTTTATCTTCTCAGTTTAACAATAGTACACTTACTGATAAATTGTGAATTTATTCCTGTCATCCTGCATTGATAGGCTCTGTTATAGTCACTTTTTCTGAAGAATGTTCTTTTCCAGGCAGTTTGGCAGTTAGATAGGCTGGACCTGGGCTAGATAGGTTGAAATCTACTTGTCACTGGGGTGGTATTTTTATTTATTTAGGAAATGCATGTGCTACTTCTCTAGAGACCTCCTTGTGGTGGTCAGGGAGGGCCTGACATGGTTCAGTTCAGACATCACACTAAACTCTGCTGTTGTTGTGTTACCTGTAGTTTAGAATCCAAATTTTAATTTTAATTTCCAAATACATGAGAAACTATAGTTGTATAGCAGTTTATGACTTTCATTATTGGTCATATCAGCATCCTAACAGTTCTGGAGTAGATGCTATTGGGCCTGTTGGGGAAACCCAATTGTATCCCAGAATTTCCCCAGATAGCGCACCCTCTGGGACTGTTTCATGCTGGGGAAATGGTACAGGGGGAAGGCTAATTCCCCTTCTACACATGCACTGTGGTCCTGATCTTAATTTGGCTCTGCACTTGCAGGAACTAAGGAGAACCCACATGGAATAATGTTTTGTCTGAAACACAGTTGGGATCCAGACTCAGTCCTTTCCACATTTGCCTGCCACTCTGGATTTTCTCAGTGTTCAAGTGGAGGCAATTTAAATCCACAGCAAAACAGCATTCAAATAACCTGGGGCAACAACAGGCTGAAACCAGGCTGAACCCTGAAGGGAGTTAATGTAATGCAGAATGGGGGGAAAAACTTGGATTAAAAAGAAGGTTGACTTCAATTTTAGTGCATAATTGCTTGTAGGACATCGTGGTGAACATGGATTAAAAGGAGAATTTAGAAAGGGCCTCACTTTGTGTACTATGTAATGCATAAAGAAAGGTATTATGGCCTTCAGAGGTGGAGCAGCAGTACAATTACAGTTATTAATTCATACTTCACAGCAAGCCACAGTTATCAAAAACATTTAAAAAAAAATTCTGGGCTTCTGGCAAACCAAACTATACTCCCTTATCCCTTGGTTAGCATAAAGCTTGAACTGAGCCGGCATTCAATTGCCATAAAACAGACGCCTGCATTCCCGGGTCTTAGTAAAGCAAACTTGGTTCCTTTGCTGACTAGTTATGAATACACACCTATTAATTAGCTATTGTCAAATGTTCTGGAAAAATCTGTGATATTTATAGTCAGCTTTGCCACGGCTGGCTTTATGAATAATATGCCCTCGAAAAGGCAGGTTTGTCTCTTCAATTCTGGTTCATTAACATGAAGCCAGCCAGTTTTATTCACATCAAATTGAAGTTACAGATTCAATTACACAATAAATATTACAGATATAGCCCATCAAGTTTCCACCTCATAGCCTCCACTTTATTAATTTTGTATGATTTGCTAGATGTCAGTATGTCCCCCCCCCCCAAATAAGCTGAAATAAGTGTCAGAAAATGACAGAAACAGCATCAGGAATAGTGATTTAAGTTTCTTTGCATATTATTTTGTTTGACCTTAATAAAACATTGCAATCCATAATATTTACTTTTTTTTTAGGAATGATATATATATATATAATTATTAATATTTATATAAATTATATATATTTATATAAATTTATATTTATATAAATTATTTATATAAATATATATAAATATTCCATGGCTGATTACAGGCTGACTGACTGAGGTAATGTGGGAAGGTTACTGACTTGGTAAAATAAAGCTGGATTCCAGTGGAACTTTAAAGACTGAACAACTTTTATTCTAGTGTGAGAGCTCTGTATACTGGAATATACATTAGTTAGTCTTTAAGGTGCCACTGGATGCCTGTTTTATTTCAGTGCTGCAAATTTAACATAAACACCTATTGGAATTTGTAAATTTTGGCCAGGGACAAAACAAACAAACAACAACAACAAAACCTACAATTCCATGGTAGCATGTAGACAGGATCAATTTGTTTTTACTTTTTTTACCCAGGTCCCGACAATCCCTGAACAATATGCGGGTTTCAATTGCTGAGTGCTCATGGATTGACTCAATAAAGGAATCTAGGATGTTCAGTTTGCAAGACCCAGGCAAATCTGTTAATAAGATGTCTTGGAGGTCATTAATTTATAGGATCAACATAAGTTGGAAGCGACTTGACGGCACATAACATCCATATATGCATACTGCTAGCGGGTCTGGATTGGCCTTTTAATTGACTGGGATATTTCCTGGTTGGCCAGTACCTGGAGTGCAAGCAAGGCTCCTCTTTGTGAAGAAGGGAAGATAGCCATTATGCTTGTTTGGTCTACTCTCTCTTTCTCATGAGGCAGGTGGGTACTGTAATGCTTACATCTGAACTGGTACTTCGCAGTCATAAGGAAGGCAGAGGGCCCACTGCATCCTTGTCTCAGCACCACATTGTTCAGCTGTCACTGATCCAGTAGGAATGCAAAACCAGATTTAGTGACATCACATGAGATAGGTGTGTAATGACACAGACATTTTCCTAATTTTGCTTTAATTTCTCCATCCATATCAAGCCAAAGACTTGACTAGAATCTTTTCCTTAGCATTTGTTTGTTTCTCTATGTGGAGGGAATTGAATAAGCAGTTGAATAAGCAGTAGCATCCACCTCTGATCTGGTGTAGCCTGGAGACAGGTTTATCATCTCAGTGAGAACTAGGCCTTGGTTGGTGTTACATTTGCTTAACCAACACCAATTGTTAGATGTCTCTAAAATAATTAGATGTGCTTCAGGCAACAGTTTGTGACTCTTTGGTATTAATAAATATCCAACTGGGGCTACAGTCCAGTACATACTAACTCCCATTGAAGTTGAAAGCTTCATTCGAATATGTGCCCCAGGTTTCAGCCTGTTTCAGAATGTCTTCTT
This sequence comes from Gekko japonicus, assembly GCF_001447785.1. Classification (NCBI taxonomy): domain Eukaryota; kingdom Metazoa; phylum Chordata; class Lepidosauria; order Squamata; family Gekkonidae; genus Gekko; species Gekko japonicus. The sequence goes on from NW_015164704.1 coordinate 541,955, forward strand.
TTGGTTCACTACCCTAGGCATTAATGCTTGATGGATATGACCTTTCTGTCTTCCAATATTAGTCAAGGCAGGAGCCCACACTAATGGCTGTTGTGTTGATCAGTTTACTTTCCCCCTGCAATAGTAATTTCTTTCTGTGATGAGGTAATCCCAGGGAGGTAACAAATAATCTCCCTCCCTTTGGTCCTTGATGCACCTTTATAATAGATGTAGTCTGCCACTGACACAAGGATTGCTGCTCTTTGGACCTCATACTTCAGAGTTGTGCAACGAATAATTAGCTTCACTATGTGAAAAAAATGGTGCTTTCTCTATAACGCTAGCAGTGTTATGCCACTGTAACACTGGTTTCCCTTAAAAGTGAACATTTGGGGGAAAGTCTGGTTCTGGATACTTTGCTCTAAAATTGATGCTGCTTAATTGGATGAAAGGCTGCATCAATATTTTATTCACTGTTTAAATGTGAATAAAATATTTCCTTACAATTATGTATCTGTAGGATTCCTCTTATATGTATATAGAAGAGATTTGTCATTGTCTCTGTGGGTACATGATTAGTTGGGATCTCAGGTACAAGTGGATTAAAGGGGCGGGTTCACACAGGCACATCTGTCAGGTGTCCCCCAGTCGTACTCAAGCCGTCTTGTGCCACTTCCCTCCCGAGTTTAAAAAGTACCAGGTGAAAGTGGTAGCAAACCGTGTATAAAGCGGGTTGATTCCGGTTCCCTGACATGTGAATGCAAGTGCTGCTAAGGTGGGAACAACCCGCAGTTATTGATAATAGGCACTGGCTGTTTCCGCAGCAGGCGCCCATGCGCATAGGCGCATGCAGCAGAGTGCAGAAACAGCCGCTAAAAGCCCACCAGGGGCGGGCTGACAGTGCGAATGCTTCCTTGCGCTTCCTCCACAGTATCCTCCTGCTTCATTCGCTGCAGTGTGAATGGGAATACCATGAACTGTTCCAGGTCTGTTCCGGGTCTTCTTTGCCGCGACTCCCTAGCACTTCAAATTGCCAGTCTGAACTCGGCCCTAGTTTCTGATTTACTGTTGACCATTACAAACCTGGAATAAATGATCAGGAGGAATGCTCTTTAACTCAGTTTGAAAACAGACCAGTAATATCCATGGTTCTTAAAGTGACTGTTGAAACATACTCAATTTGATTTTAACCCTGATCAGTATTTCAAATAGGGACACTAGGTATGGAACAATTTGTGTACAAGAGGAAAAGGGAGGAGGAATGGTACCCAATCTGACAATGTGCTCTTGGTCTGAAACCCCTTTTGCTCAGCATAATAAATATCTGTATTTAACTATTGATGGTACTGTTTTATTTTTGCTAGTGTTTGTGACTATTTTCAAAAGAGGATTGTTTTGTGTATTTTGTTGCTTTGGGTCATTTTGAGTGCAGAGGCTATTAATATGCATTAAATTACCCACCTATGCCTGTATCATTTCATTATTGGATCTGATAGTAAAGTGAGTGGCTTATGCAAATTATGAAAGCATCCAAACTAGTCCATTCGGTGACAAAACAGGAGCTTCTGCATATTCAGTGGGATTCCCCAGGTCTGTAAAAAAATTCCAGCTTTGTAAATCAACCAAAAGCAAACCAAACAAAACCCACCCCAAAGTGCCCTGATTGAAGACTAGGTATGTTCCAGGAGGCAAGACACAATCGTAAGAACAGCTGGGGAAGGGAAAAGGGGAGGAATTAGACCCCTCAAGCCCCTGAGAGCTACAGAATCCTGTAGAGGAGTATTGGACATATGTGTATAATTTCCAGGTTGTTTATTCCCTTCATCTTTTGATTCTCATTCCTTCTAAACTGTTGAGGGTCACTTAAAGCAGTGGGAAAAAGATGGGTAAATTGGCCTTCTCGGTTCCCTAAGCTCTGACCTGAATGGCCCAGGGTAGCCTGATCTTGTCCAATCCTGGCTGGTAAGCAGGAATCAGCCCTGGTTAGTACATGGATGGGAGACCACCAAAGAAATGCAGGGTTGCTACTCAGAAGCAGGGAATGGCAAACACCTCTGTCAGTCTCTTGCCTTGAAAACCATAGAGGGTTGGCATAAGTGGGCTGCAACTTGATAGCACTTTCCGTCACCAAGTCCCTAAGGAGGTATAGTATTCCAGAGGGGAAATTTTGTTATGGAGAGTCAATTTTTCAGGTGCTCACCTAAGATTTCTTGCTGAGCATCAAATAAAATGTGACACAATATTATTTAAAGATCTGCTCACAGCTGCCAGCTGGGTTGGACACCCAAGAATTGTGTCTCAGCAACTATAAACTTTCTTGATTTGCAAGAAGGAAGTGGTAGAGCAAACTGACTGACAGCTGTTGCTACAGTGGAAACATTTCCTCTTCAGAATTATTTCTTGTGAGGTGTAATCTCACTGATCCTTTCTTCATGGCTATCTGTAAAGAAGACATTATTTCATTTTGAAGCAACCAAATAGCTTCTTGTGCTAGCCACCGTTAGAGGGTATAGGTAATGCCCGAGGATGATTAATTTCTCACAGTTTGTTTTGGTTTCCCTCTTTGACTTTTGACACCATGATGAATTCTTTTTTAGTCATCAAAGCCTAATGAAAGACATAAAAGAAGGTAGCAGCTGGAAATGTCAGAATATGAGCTTGCCTAGAGAGATAGACAGAATAGGTTTCCAAATTGCAGAGCCCTGTAGAAAGAATATGTGGCTTTACAGTGCCTGAAATTATAAAACAGAAGACTGTCCAGTTCACAGCATAAAGCCATTATGGTTGAAGAGTGTGATAGGAGCCTAAAGGTTCACTTTCTATACTCATTCATTTTCTAAGCTACTTTCCTGGGAGGCTGGATAGATTCCTTCTCAGAGCTGCAAAGTTTGAAAGGGGCCATAGTCCACTAGTAGAGCATGTACTTTTCATACTAGCAGTTCTAGATTAACTGGCCAGCATCTCCATTAAATGTGATTCAGATATTAGAACAAGGGAAGACTTCTTTTCTGAAATATTAGAAAACTGTAGCAGTTAAATAGACCACTATCAAGTAGGACTGTGGAGACATTACATAGAGCCAATGTCTATACAGTTCTTGGCTCCTATACAGTTGCACAGCTTAAAATGAACATAAGCGCAACAAGAGGGATGACTGTATCCGATCTATTAATTCATGCTTATAGCCGCACAGTTCTAGTACAAGATGCATTTTTACATAGATTGGTTTGATCTCTTTCACTGGATAGGTAAAATGCAACTTACAACACTTAAAACAATACTATAATAAACTAGGAGTAATGCCCGTTGTGGGAAGAAATACAACAAGATCTAGAAGGAAGCTCCAGATGACTGTCCCGACTGTGGCTGGTGGGGCGGCAGAGGGAAGCGGAAAAGGGAGGGAGGCAAGCCATGTTTCTTTCCTTCTGCTTAGCTATAAGTCAGGGCTGTCTCAAGTCATTTTGCTGCCCCAAGTGGGTAGAATGGGAGGACAGCCTCATGGTAACAGATATGATTCTCTCCATCTCTGACTTATTTTTTGAGGGGGAGGGGGTGTTATGCAGTGGCAGCTAAGGTAGAAAAGCACCTCCTCCTGTGCCATGTTTTCTGGGTTCCAAGAGTCTGGAAAGTAGTTCCATAACCGATTACACGGTTGCCAACTGAGTTGGGAAATACCTATAGATTTGAGGGGTAGAGCCTGGGGAGGGCAGGATTTGGGGTGGGGAGGGACCTCAGTAGGGTATAATGCCATAGAATCCACTGCCCAAAGCAGCCATTGTCTCCAGGAGAACTGATCTTGGTCATCTGGACATCAGTTTTAATAGCTGGAGATCTCCAGGTGCCTTCATGCTCACGCCCGGCCCAATTATTTAGGATGATTCGATCATTGACAGCTCTGCCGCAGGGCAGACAAAATAGTAGGGAATTTGATATTGGCTGTGAGGCTTTTGCGAGCTATTTTGCGGATAAAGTCTTGATGTTCCGCCGCGACCTCCCCGCAACAGTTGAGACAGTAAGCGAACTTGAGGCCCCTTGCGCGGCTTCACCGGGGTTGGAATGTTTTGACCGACTCAGTTTGGAGGAAGTTGATAGGGTGCTCGCAGCTGTGCGCCCAACCACTTGCAGCCTGGATCCGTGCCCCTCCTGGCTCATCAAAGCGGGGCACGAGGGGTTTCGAGGTACCTTGAGGGAGATTATCAACAAGTCCCTGGTAGAGGGGCGGTTCCCCGAGGCACTCAAGGAAGCGATGGTCCGCCCTCTCCTGAAAAAGCCAGTGCTGGACCCGGCATAATTGGCCAGCTATTGGCCGGTGTCCAATTTGCCCTATTTGGGCAAGCTGATTGAGAGGGCTGTGGTGACACAGCTGCAGGGCTTTTTAGATGACACTTCCGCCTTTGATCCATTCCAGTCCGGCTTTCGCCCTGGGCATGGAACAGAGACTGTACTGGTTGCCCTTAATGACAACTTCCGCAGACATCTGGATCGAGGCGGTGTGGCGGCACTGTTGTTGCTCGACCTGTCGGCCGCATTTGATACGGTCGACCATCAGTTGCTTGCCCACCGCCTTGCCGACGTGGGGATTCAGGGGCTCGCTCTTCAATGGCTTGTCTCCTTTCTCCAAGGTCGGGGACAGAGGGTGGAATTAGGGGAGCAGCGGTCCCGGAGGCACCTGCTTGAATGCGGGGTGCCTCAGGGGGCAGTTCTCTCCCCGATGCTATTTAACATATATATGCGCCCCCTCGCCCAGATTGTCAGGAGGTATGGGCTTGGGTGCCATCAATATGCCGATGACACCCAGCTCTATCTGATGTTGGGTGGTCAGTCAGACTCCGATCCAGAAGATCTACACCGGGCGTTGCAGGCTGTATCGGGATGGCTCAGGCTGAGTCGGCTGAAGCTGAACCCGGCGAAGACGGAGGTCCTGTGCCTGGGTCGGAACGGGATGGGATTGGGGCTCCCGCTCCCAGCCTTCGATGGGGCACCTTAACGATGGAGGCCCAGGTGGCAGCCACTGCCAAAGCAGCCTTCTATCATCTTCGGCTGGTGCGGCAGTTGGTCCCCTTTCTCAGCTGTGAAGACCTAGCCACAGTGATCCATGCGACGGTTACCTCAAGGCTAGACTACTGCAACGCTCTCTACATGGGGCTGCCTTTGTCGCAAATTCGGAGGCTGCAGCTGGTGCAGAATGCGGCGGCCAGGCTGGTAGCGGGTGCCTCTAGATGGGACCACATCCAACCTGTGCTGAAAGCGCTGCACTGGCTGCCTATAGCATACCGGATTCGCTTCAAAGTGCTGGTGCTTACCTTTAAAGCCCTACATGGCCAGGGTCTGGCATACCTGAGGGACCGCCTTTCCCCACATAGGCCCCAAAGAGCACTTCGGTCGGGGTCCCAACATCGTCTTGTGACCACGGGCCTCAAAGAGGCCAGGCTTGCTGCCATAAGGGCCAGGTCCTTTTCGGTGGCGGCTCCTATCTGGTGGAACGAGCTCCCGGAGGAGATCAGGGCCCTGCGGGACCTGTTACAGTTCCGCAGGGCCTGTAAGATGGAGCTCTTCCGCCAGGCTTTCGAATAGGAGCCGCCACCGCCACTACTATCACCAATGGGCCTGCAAAACAGGACCGCTGGATGAGGCTGATTGGCCATTGGACATCGGGGCCATAGCATCCTCCCTTTTTGTCTCAAGGGTATGTGCAATAGGGAGTGAGTGTGTTAGTCACGCAGGATCCTTGGGCATTGCCCACTGTCTTTAACTGTTTTAAAATGTTTTAATCGCATTTTTATTGCACTATGTGCCTTGATTGTGAACTATGGTGTTGTATTGCACCTATATATTGTAAGCCGCCCTGAGCCCGCGTGCGGGGAGGGCGGGTATAAATGAAATTAAATAAATAAATAAATAAATAAATAAATAGGGAATACATCTGGACCAGGGCAACCTTGGGAACCATAGGCACATAATCTCAAGCTTCTGCTGGCGCGTGTCTGGCATCTCAATCTGGTCACCTTTCATCAGAGTCCCATTGGCACACATAATACACAGATCATATTAGTTCACAGGAGAGCAAAAAGCTCCTTGCTGGCTAACATAACCTTGAAAATGCTTTGGAAACTGAAGGTGGTCCATAATGCAGCTGCCAGACTGGAACATCATGGTCAGATCATGTTACTCCAGTTTTGCAGCAGCTACACTGGCTACAAATTAGTCTACAGATCTAATTCAAGGTGTTGCTGTTAACCTTTAAAGCCCTTAATGGTTTGGGATCCTCATACCTACGGGACCATCTCTCCTGTTACAACATCCCACAGTCCCTTTGGTCACTGTCTAGGGGCCTCTTGGAGGTGCTTGGCCCCAGGATGGCTCATTCAGCTGTCACCAGGGGAAGGGCCTTCTCAGTTGTGACTCCTACACTGTAGAATATACTCTTGAATGACACCCGTGCCCTGCCAGACTTGTTTAGTTACTGCATGTCATGCAAGGCTGAATTAAGTTGGCCTTTGGAGGGTAACCACATGTTTGGGCTGTTTTAATAGTTGTATGGTGATAGCCAAACATTTTAATAATATATTTTAATGTTAATACTTTATATTTGTTGTTTTTATGTTGTTTTACCTTATTGGTTTTAATGTTGTAAGTCACCTTCAGGTGAGCAGTGACTAAAAATCTAATAAATAATTTTTTAAAAAAGAAGTTAAAATTAGAAAACAAATCTTGCAGTAAGGAAAAACGTGTATTATTTAGATAGAAATAGTCTCATACAATTCATAATAAGCAGGACTACCAGTATCTCTGGGTATCAAGTTAAACTCTACAACATTTAAAACACTGAATTCTCTAATGATTTATTGTCATCAAACACATTATAGCACATCACCATGTTTATTTGAAAAGATGACCTGCTAACAAAGTAGAAAGTTGTTCATTAATTTAAAATACCCCCTCTTCAAAAAGGTAACAGTATAAACAAAGTTTTTGTTGCATAGTAATCAAGATACAACAAACAATATAGACTACAAAAGAAAATAATTATTTTCACTTTTTATACCTCTTTGTTTTGTAAGTCTTCAAAATTGTATCAGATCACGCCATTTCACATTTAAAAAGTCAAAGATGGCTTTTTAAAGCCCTTTGCCCCAAGAGTTCAACTGGCAGACACAGGCTGAGACAATGACCAACCAACTGGCAGTGCATCCTATACAGCAGGGGTCATTTCGGGGGGGACGCGAGGGGACGCCATCCCCCCGGGTGAGGTGCGGGGGGGCGGGGCACAGGAAGCCCCGCCCCCTGCTTCCGGCCACCCTCTGCTTCCCCCTCATTCAGTCACAGGAGGAGCTGGAGGGGGTGTGGCATATGCTAATGAGTTATGCTAATGAGTCCCCCTAGCTCTTTTTCTAGGAAATGACCCCTGCTATACAGAATTAGAAGGGTGTAACTCTGCTTGGCAATGCACTTGCTTTCCCCACCCCCCATCTTTGACAATGCTTTCTGTAAGCTAGGAAGTCACACTTTCTCAAGAGACTGTGTTATATCTCCAGTCCAGCAGGGATGGCTTTATCCTTTCCTATCAAAATGTCTGAAAGGCAGTATTTGCCAGACAATTTACATAGCTTTCAGTGCCACTTGTCTCTGGTGGTGAATGAGTTAGCATCATGGACACTGAATAATTGTTCACATTAAAAACAAAAACAAAAAAACCCATCATCTCTGCAAGGCACCATTCAGCAGATCTGTATACCTGAGTGGAAATGCCCTTGCTTTGAGAAAGCCTCAAAAGGTAAAAAATGTTGTCTTCCTTTTGAGTAAATATGGTAATTGTTGCCAACATAAACATATCATTGAAACTACATTGTACATAGGAATTGCCATTACCCTGCTGTATATTGTCTTACTTTTTCATGCTATGTATTTTGGGTGAGTAAAACCCTGCCTTAGAAAGCATTTCACAGATTCTAAAAGAAAGAAAAAAGTTATAGATATTTTCAGCATTCCCCAAATTTTCCCTCAAATTTCCTTCATTTCCCCCAGGCTTTCATTTCTCTATGTATAACTCACTAAGATGTTACATATTGTTAACATATTCAGCTTCAAAGGACAGTAAATCCAGAACAAGCAACCAGAAACCCATGCACAGTAGAATGCTCAGTGGAGTGAACCAAGCCCATATATAAATTGAATCCATGGAGAGAACTTGAAACACATGCAGAGACGATTTAGTGAGGAAGTGATCTATAATTTTTCTCTCTCTTTCGACACACAGGCACAAACATACAGGCATTCTTTCATTCTCTCTTATATAAGTTTTCATTCACCATAAGTAAATAAATAAATAAGCATGTATGGGGATGTCCTCTCTCTCTCCATTCACGGACACGTATTGGTGTTCTCTTTTCCTGTTCGTTTGCACCACCACAAATACAAACCTAGATTGACCCTGTGGGTTCTGTGTGTAGTGGATGAGTGACTGTTTTGTCTGACAACCACCTGCTGCACATGGCTTTGAGGCAGGGCAGACAGGCTGAGAGTTTCTCCAGCTCCCTGCAGCTGTCTTATCAGCCTGCGTGGAGAGAACATTAGTGGCTCCAAAAGGAAGCGAGTTGGCAGTGCCACAACTGTGGGACAGGTACTGCCCCCACTGCTCAATCACCATATCGACTCATAGGATGTGAGTTCTAATGGTCCCCAAAGGAAGGGTGGTGTTGCCACAGCTGATGGATGGCTCGGCTCTTGGTGCTGCCTGAAGCTACAGGACTCAAGGGCTTGCTCACTCATTTTGTGTGTGTGACAAAGAGTTTATATAACTTGTAGAGTTGCTGACTAGTTTTTTACCAGTTGGACCAATGCTCTCCCCTCTTCTGGCCATTTACATTTGTGTGTGTTTGTGTGTGTGCATTTTTAACATTGGGGGGAGGGGTTAGAAGAAGACAATTTATATATTTGTTCCTATTAAGAGGCAGGGATGTCTCTCCTAGCAAGCCTTGTCACTTGGTCATGTTTGGTTTCCAGTGTGGTGGAAGTCTCTTTCTCTTATGAAATGTTTTGAACCTCACCATGGTCCTACCCAATAAAAGAACCAGCAGATCCATCCAAGCTGAGTTTCACTTTGGTTTCCTTGAAGGTGATGTCTCTGCCTTTTGTAGAAAGTATGGGCAAGTGAGGTGAGTTCTGATCTGGGTAGAGCCTTCCACCTATATCCATGTGGTCTAGCAAGCTGAATTTTACATTAGGAAGTTTATGCAGGCTAGGAGTAGAGAGAATGATGAGAAAGGAAAATTCCTCTTTCCTTCAGTGCATCTTTATCTTGCCGGTGTGGCCCAGGTGATATTCTCACTTTAGTCACTCCTGGTGTTCTTCTGTTCTGTATTTATTTATTTTTATTTAATAAAATTTATATCCCAGCTTTCTGTACTTACAAGGGCCACCATGGCAACTAACAATTCAATAATTTTAAAACATACATGATAAAATTACATTTTAAAACTCCTTCCCCAAACACATCATTAAAACAATTAAAAGCAGAGCTAAAATGCAAACAAAACATAAAAGCAGAAATTAGAACATCGGTCAGGAAAGAGGGGGAATCACTGAGAGAAAACCAAATCAAACAAAAAATTCTTCACCTGCTGGCAGAAGATGGTAACAGAAGGAGACAGAAGCATCTCTGTAGTCACCACCTCTCACACAGCATTCTGTGGTGGAATCCGCCTGATTTGTTTTTAAATGGGCAAGCACCCCTTCCAGATTACATAACTGGCAACAGATTTATAGAGGCCCTAATAAACTAACACAATCAACAGTGTGGGATCATTACAGGACACGATAAAGTAAATTGCTTTTTACAGCATGGATATGTACATACATCAGCCTGAGGCTTATCTGGTGCTTCTCACTAAATATTTGCTTCAGATAAGAAACACCCCCCACCCCCTCCAGATGTATCCACACCACTGTAGAAGGTGTACTGGAACAGATTTTGCCCATCTGCACCCATGATTTGTGTGCCTCCTTATACTGAACAGCTGGAGGCTGAGTCTATCACACCAAAACCATTCTTTCTTCTCCCCTGGGCCATGTTGATTGGACCAATTAATAGTTCTTAATTACTTTCAAAATGCAAAGCATCTCATAAATACAAAGTATTATTATGTTGAAAGATTGCCTGATGAAGCTGCAGCCGGGACCTAGATGGGATTAACTGCCAACTAGGGAGTTCTTTTGCCAATTTATTTCTCTCTTGCCAGTTTTCTTTGACAGTTGGGGTTTGTGCTCCTAAGAATCTTCCTTGATTTTGCGTGTCTGTGGGTGCCTTCAGTAAGAAGCCTGACGTTTCTTGTTCCACAGCAATGTCCTTGAATGAGTGAAATTGTATTCTGAATTCAGACTGAGGTAATGATGGCAAGGCAAACTTTTTTTCCATAGCCCATTGTCCATTTATTACACTATTATTGAACCCTTCTTTGAATAAGTGTAGACTAGCATACAGGGCAATTATTTAAAAAGTGATAGAATTCTTTTTTTGTTCTGCTGCAGCATTTGCCGTGTTCAGGAGTAGTATGGCGTAAACAATTTTTGAGAGCCCCCCCCCCAATAGAATTAGATGTTAAAAATGAAGTCCCATTCCCTCATGACGCTAATATGTGACCTGGGAGGGGGGTGTCACTATACAACACCTGAAGTGCTTTGCAAAATGGTTGTGTAATGACTATTATTAAACTAAAATTGGCCATTAATTGTTTTCATTATTCCTTCCTGAAAATGCCCCCTCCCCAACATTGTTTTAAGGCAAATCATCATCAGCCTAGCTATTAGTGGGGAGAAACATACCTTGCAGGGGAGATCAGCAAGTGTAGGATGGGTTAAGAAGATGGAACCTTCCTCTCACCTGCCATTTTTTCCTTCTATGCGTGCCTTCCCCTCTGCCCACTTTTGTTATTCTAGAAGTATGGGCCTGCTGTAATAACAACTAGTTATGCACTAGGAAAAAGTCAACATTGTGGCATTTTAATGTTATGTTTCTTTGTTTCATTCTCCATTCTCTGTGTATGTAATTTTGTTAGATTTGTTGCTGCGGAGAATAGTCACATTCAATTAGGCCAGTCTCATTCTATGTCATTCTGTTTGTTCCTGTTTAAGAGCATTGTTTGTTTCAAAGTTTAAACTTGATGATTTAAATTAATTCAATTGCAGCAGAAGAAAGGAGTGCCTTGCTAGGCTCAGCCTGTGTTTGCTAAAATGGAGGAGCTTTATTATTTTTATTTATTCCCAGTTTTTCTCTACATTGGAGACCCAAAGTGTCTTATATCATTCTCCTCACCTGTATCTTATCCTCACAACAACCTTGTGAGGTAGATTAGGCTGAGAGAATATGTGACTGGCCCAAGTTCACCCAGCAAACTTCCATGGCACAGTGGGGATTCAAATGTGGATGTCTCAGATCCTAATCTGACACTGTAATCACGGCACCAGGCTGGCCTGATTCCGTCTTCCGCAGCTGGTCTATCTTTCATTAGCATCAGCTAAGAAAAGACACCCCAACAGTCTTTTCACTGAAACAACGTAGGTTTTAATGGCTTTTGTGCCTAAATCTACACTATAAACCTGTTTCAGATTTACAGTTAAGGATCTTGGGAATTCTAGTTTGACAACACAGAAAGTTCCAGTTTTTCTCTTTCAGTTCTAGAGGATGCAAAAGTATTTCTACCCCACTTTTTCAGTAGGAGGTTAAATGTGCTTCTACTCACCTTTGTTGGCATGGCTTAATCCACTTGCCAACTTGATCGCCATGTAGGGCATACATTTCAGCAGTGTTTGCGAATGTTGAAAATTATTAATGACCAGTTTTAGTTTAATAACAGTTATTACACATCCATTTTGGAAAGCACTTGTGGTGTTGTATAGTTCTGCCCTGTGACTGGCAAATATTCATTTGGACACAGACTTCATTGTTAACACTTTACAAAATGTCCCGCAGGCAGATTAGGGAGTGAATTAGATTCTATGGTAACAACATGGTGACAATAACTTATTATTAGGAAGTTTACAATGGAAGGCCATATGATAGGAGCCCAAGAGCCAAAATTTCTGGAACAGCAAATGAAAATATTTGTATCTGAAATAAGCACATAATAAATTTTGTATGAAAAAAGGGTAAAAACCTTCTATGTGAGACTGCCTATTTTTTAAAAAAATATTTCCCTACCTTTTCGAATGTGCTAGTGCAGTTTGGATAATGCACGATCAATTGTCTTCCCACCCTAATTCAGGGCTTGATTCCAGCTTCAGAAACAATGTGCTAGTACTTTTTAGTGGTGTTATCTTAAACCATGACTCAAATCACTTCCAAGAACTGTTTCAAGGTTGTACTGTTGCATCCTCCTAAATGGGCTTTTCTGGCCACACACTGCTTTGATTTATCCCCTGTATATGTGCTGCCGAATCTAGCACTATCCCCTGATTTCTGTGCCTGTAGCTTTCATGTTAGGTCATGTTTGTTTGTTTGTTTGTTCTCTGGTTGTCCTGGGAGTGGGGCAGTCCTTGACTCCTTACTCCTGGGACTTAGCTCCTCCCTCCGCAGGCAGGGCCAGCCAAACTTGATCCTGGAGGGGAGGGGCTTGTCCTCTGGATCCCCAGACTCTTTGGAGCAGGATGTTCTGGCTGTGCTCTAGGGAGCAAGGAAGATCCTGGCATGAAGAAGCAGCAGCAGAAGAAGAAGAACCGAAGGACAAAGTGAGTGTTTGGGAGGCAGGGGAAGGTATTGTCGGCCTCCCCACCCCTCCCGGCTCTGCCTGTGAAGATGTGGAGAACGGCTGCCGGCAGTATTGGGAGGCCCCCAGTCAGTTGCAGCAGCTGGAGATCCTGCCTCCACCGATGTGCGTGGTCTTCTTTCACTGCTGGAAGTAGCTTCTCCCCTGCTCTGTTCAGAGATAGATGTGGGAGATAGCGGCAGAGGCAGAATGGACACCGGTGGCGTGGCTTCTTGCCGGCATGATCCTGTGCGGTGTTGGAGCCTTGCCTTTTTTACCCACAGCACTTCGACGGGCAGCTCAATGGCTCCAAGCAGCTCATCCTGCCCTGTAGAACCGCAGTAGGAGGATTTTAGGCATGGGGGGAGCCGGGCGGTGCAGGCTGGATCCTGTGGACTGGCCTAGCTTGTGCTTGTTGATATGGAGGCTGTTCCCCCCCCCCACTCTGCCCCTGGCTGGCGCGTTGCAGCATCTGGGGTTTGACTGTATGCCTTTTTCACTTCGCACTTTTTCACTACCTTGGGTTAGAAGTTCCCTTGCTCTTTCCATCAGGCTGAGAGAGGGTTTTCTGTGACCATTCCCTCCCTTGCTGAGAATAGGAAAATGAAAGAAAAAATAAGGTGGGAAGGGCAGCCATTTTGTGACTCAGGGTGATGGTAGCCTACTTTCACTTTCAGAGTCAAGGAAAATGGCAAACAAGGCTGGCCCTTCAAGTTCCTTCACCTCAGATGAAATAGAGGCTTCCCAGATTCCTAAGAAGAATGATCAGGGATTGGAATTATCAAAGGATGAAGCTAAATCTAATCTTCTATCCTAGCTAAAAGAAGAGATGAGGAAAGAGCTCAAAGACTTATGCCAGCAAACAACTGGTTCGCATTCCAGAGGGGATAAAAGACATAGACAACCCCTGGACAGCCCTTCAACAGGGGTTAAACGCAATCATCTTTCCTTACACACAACACTCTAGCTCTGGAGTTTGTGGGCTCAGGATAAGATCTCTCCTTCAACTGGCTCTGCTTCAGCTTCTCTCTCTCTTGCCCAAGAGAGCAGGGAAACTTCCACTCATTCCCCAGTCCAGCTGACTGTGGAGTGGCTGAATTTCTGCTGCCTCCCAGGGTTCCCCCACGTCTCTGGCTTGTGGCCTAGCTGGAGTCTATATTGATGCTGCCCTGCCCCAAGGTCCCTCTTTTCCCGCACTTTTTGGTGCACCTCGGAAGTGTAGGCCAGCGGATGAGGAAGGCCCCTCTCTGGAACTACAGCTCAATTAAGCCTTCTGGGAGAACATTTTAAACACAGAGACGGCAGCCATCTCACAGATACAGATAACTGCCAATTCGTTACACCTACCAACAGCTACTGAGGGAAAAAGCTAGTCTCACACAGGAGGCAACTTTCTTCATCAAGAGAGAAAGCTGTCTGCCAAGAAATTCTGAGAGGGCACAGTGACTGAAGGAGTGAGTGAGGAAGAGAAGCAAACCCAGCACCCTGCCAACGGTATGCGAGTACTCTTGAGTGGTGGCTGGGCGGGACTCAGGCAACGCAGCCAGTGGCTAGGGACATCTTCTGAGTGACAGATCATTCAGCCAACTGATTTTGGAGTGCATGGAATCTTGACAGACCAAAATACTTTTATTATATAGGAGAGAGGAGAGATAGCCAGTTACATGGTTGCCAACTCTGGGTTGGGAAATACCTGTAGATTTGAGGGGTAGAGCCTGGGGAGGGCAGGGTTTGGGGTATGGAGGGACTTCAGCAGGGTATAATGCCATAGATTCCACTTCCCAAAGCAGCCATTGTCTCCAGGAGAACTGATCTTGGTCATCTGGACATCAGTTGTGATAGCTGGAGGTTGGTTTATGTTAATTTAGGTCTATGCTGTGGTAGCTAAGGTAGAAAAGCACGTTCTCCTATTCCATGTCTTCTGGGTTCCAAGGGTCTGGAAAGTGGTTGCATAGCCGATTACATGGTTGCCAACTCTGGGTTGGAACATACCTGTAGATTTGAGGGGTAGAGCCTGGGGAGGGCAGGGTTTGGGGTGCGGAGGGACCTCAGCAGAGTATAATGCTATAGAATCCACTGCCCAAAGCAGCCATTGTCTCCAGGAGAACTGATCTTGATCATCTGGACATCAGTTTTAATAGCTGGAGATCTCCAGGTGCTGCCTGGATGTTGGTTTATGTTAATTTGGGGCTATGCAGTAACAGCTAAGGTAGAAAAGCACCTCCTCCTGTGCCACGTTTTCTGGGTTCCAAGGGTCTGGAAAGTGGTTCCATAGCCAATTACACGGTTGCCAACTCTGGGTTGGGAAATACCTGTAGATTTGAGGGGTAGAGCCTGCCATAGAGTCCACTGCCCAAGCAGCCATTGTCTCCAGGAGAACTGATCTTGGTCATCTGGAGATCAGTTGTAATAGCTGGGAAATTTTCTGTAGGGGAAATGATTTGCTGTAGCTGGGGAACGTGGTGATTTCTGGGAGATATCCAGGCTCCATGGGGAGATTGGGTTATTTATTTTATCTCAGGACACATTCAGTGACTCCCAACAGCAACAGCAAACTGTTTAGAATGTTAGAGGCAAAGGCCAATGGGGCCGCATTTGCAAATGACCTCTGTGTTCCTACTAGCTATGGGGAGAGAGGAACAGCGAATTGTTTAGAATGTTGGAGGCGGGACTCAGGCAACACAGCCAGTGGATAGGGACAGCTTCTGAGGGACACATCACGGAGCCAAAGGCTGTGGGCACCGTGTGGACACCAACAGAGAATTGTTCCTCCCCCCCCCCCAGCCAATGGCACAGCAGTAGTATTGACTGGCAGCCAATGGGCCAATGGCTGAGGGAGTGAATAGAATCTCGCCACCCCATAGAACAGAAGCCACCCCAAAACACAATTATTATAAGGAGAAATGTCCATCTCATTAATTTATGCTACACTTCTGATGTTGTAATCTTTGATTTAGTTTTCTTCATTTGTATTGTGGCTTTGAAAATATACAATAAAAATATTTTTTTTTAAAAAAAAAAAATGAAAGCTGGGAATTTATAGAACCAGCAAACCTATCATTACAATGATATATTGATACAGTATTTTAGTGCCAATTTTCTAAATGCAAAAGACTTGGGGGGGAGCACTTATAGTGTTAGAGAAAGGTGGCATAGTTCATAAATAGAGGGTGGCATAGCTGCTCCCCTTTTAGGCTTCCCTATGCAAAGACAAGGGTGTGTGTGTCTTGCATCAACAAACCCAATAGCCAGCTGTAGCCTCCCCACCTTAGGAATGCTACCCTTTCCCCCGGCAGTCTTACATATGTTAATGGTGGGCTCCCCCCACCATTTTCTTCATTCTTAAATGTCTGTTCATTTTTGATCTTTTTAGAAATTCTGCCATGATATCAATATATTGATGTAAGCATGTGCAAAAAATACAAAGGGTATGTGTGCTGTGACATCACAGATAATGCCACTGATGACAATGGCACCCCCCTTGGAAATCCTGATTATATAAGGCACATGCAGAAGAAAATAAACTGACTCCACAACTGTGAAAATGCAGAGGGAGGGCAGACGTGAGGAAAAATCATGCCCAAACTGATTGCTATGCTTGTGAATTGCTTGCCAAGAAAATCAGAAGTAAACCGAGCATGTGGAAAATCCCAGTGTGTACTCCACACATCTGTCAGTGTACACAACCGCAAAGCAAATATAAGAACAGTAGGCCAAGCAATTATTTTGTACAGTTGCCATTAATTTCAAAAGGAATGTTGTAAACTTAAGCTTTTTTAGAAGTTGTAAGAGTCAGAGTAGTTCTCCGCCCTGGGATTTTCTGACGAATCTTCTCCCACGGCAGACTAATTATATCAGATTTCTACAGAATAGGGGACCTAGTAATGGCTTTTGCACAGTACTGATTTTAACTTTTATTCCTAGTCAATATAGGTGGAAAATTAAGAGCTGATGTATGTGGTTTAACAGATAATATTAATGTTGAAAACCTCTGTGCATGTTCTTTTTTGCTGATTTATTTTGACCAATTCGATGATGATATCTTGTTGAACAAAAGTTTGAAAGTTTTCCTTGATTTTTGCTATAGTAATTCAGTGTGCAGTTTAGAGAGCTGGCATCTTAAAATCTGTGTCCAACCAGTCTAGTTGACCAGCACAGAAATATAAAATGGTCTTGGAACGAATTCCTTGGAAGTAAAATACTCAGAAATGTTATGAATGCACTTCTCAAAGAGGTTGTTTCTAATTGAGTTAATTCCCTTTACCTTTGCTCAATCTGAATTCAAATGGCCTGTGCTAGCCTGGTCCTGTCATATATTGAAAGCTAAGCAACATTGGTCCTGGTTAGTATTGGGATGGGAGACCACCAGGGGAATTAGAATCACTATACAGAGAAAGGCAATGGCAAATCACTTCTGAACTTTTCTTGCCTTCGAAGCCCTAGGTTGCCATAAGTTGGCTGTGACTTGAGGGGAAGTGTCCTGCAGTTGTCGGCAACCTGGGCTGCTCTTCTGCAGAAGTGGAGTTAAAAGACACTGGAGAAAGTCTGGCTGTAATGGGTTCTGACAGGCCATGGACGGACTTTCCCCTGTCTGATCACACAAGCACGCTCTCATGCTGTCGGGATGGTCTGATCATGCCATTTTGGCTTAGTATCTCCCCCCCCTCCCTTCGCAGTATGCACATCATCACATACTCCATACGGGGGCCTTGTTTGTGCACATGGGAAACAAATGGCCAAAAAAAACCCCAACTCAGCCACAGTTGCATCTGATCACACAGTGACAGGCTGCACCTGCAGCTACAAAGGTAGGTGTGATCTTGCAACTGTGTGTAAAATTTCTCCGGAGGAAATAGCTTCCCTTTCCCGCCACTTCAACTGGCATGTGTGACCTCAGCCAGTGTTCCAGTCAACAACTATTTCCATCGGGAAATGCTCATTCTTACCTGTTGAAGTACACACTGACAATTCTGTCATGCAATTACACAGCCTGATTCTGGACCCATAGCCCAGAAATTTATATGTACAAAAGGTTGGGATGATTTATGAAAATCTGACTGGCAATTTGTGATATGTTGATTGGTTCTGTTGCTTCAAGTAAGTGATTTTTGTTTGTTTGTTTGTCTGAAAACTAATAAAAAAATTATTCCCCCCCCCAAAAAAAGTAGCATGGTATATTTAAATGCACTTCATTTTCTTAAATGTTAATACAATTTAATTTCAGAAAATAGCTAAATTTATTCATTCATTCATTCAATTCATACCCCCCTCCCTGCTGAAGCAGGCTCAGAGTGGCTTACATAAAATACATATATAAATACAATTTAAATCATTCATAAAACATCATAAGAAATTAAATATTTGTTAGCCTAAAGGGCTGGAACAGTATTCAAGTAAAGTGCGAAAGCAGAAGTTTCAAGTTACAGTATTACTTAGGTGGCAGTCATGGTGGTATACTCACACCAGCTCAGTTGATCATATATTATTTATTTATTTATTTTGTTTTATATCCTGCCTTGCCTGCACAGGCAGGCTCAAGGCGGTGTACAACAGGTTAAAATACATATTGCATAAGTGCAATACTATAAAATTTCACATGTGTGTGTGGTGAGCACAGGCTGTAAGTTGTGGGCCAGGGCACAGAGTCACTTCTCAGGTGTTTAATGCGGCTCCTAGTTGAAGACCTGGTGGAAGAGCTCCATTTTGCAGGCCCTGCAGAACTGTAAGAGGTCCTGCAGGGCCCTGATCTCCTCCGGGAGCTCATTCCACCAGTAAGGAGCTGCCATATGCTTATCAGTTATTCTAGTGCCTTTGTTTTCATTAGCTAGAATACTGTAAAAGTAGGATCAGTTTTGCTGCTTATGGAGTAACTAGGAGTAAGGCCTGTTGTGGGAAGAAATACAACGAGCTCTAGAAGGAAGCTCCAGATGACTGTCCTGGCTGTGGCTGGTGGGGTGGCAGAGGGAAGGGGCAAGCCATGTTTCTTTCCTTCTGCTTAGACATAAGGCAGGGCTGTCTCAAGTCATTTTGCTGCCCCAAGTGGGTAGTATTTATTTATTTATTTATTTATTTATTTGATTTTTATCCCGCCCTCCCGCTGAAGCAGGAGGACAGCCTCATGGTAACAGGTATGGTTCCCTCCACCCCTGACTTATTTTTTTGGGGGAGGGGGGTGTTCTGCAGTGGCAGCTAAGGTAGAAAAGCACCTCCTCCTATGCCATGTTTTCTGGGTTCCAAGGGTATGGAAAGTGGCTCCATGGCCAATTACATGGTTGCCAACTCTGGGTTGGGAAATACCTGCAGATTTGTGGGGTAGAGCCTGGGGAGGGCAAGGTTTGGGGTGTGGAGGGACTTCAGCAGAGTATAATGCCATAGAGTCCACTGCCCAAAGTAGCCATTGTCTCCAGGAGAACTGATCTTGGTCATCTGGAGATCAGTTGTAATACCTGGGAAATTTTCTGTAGGGGAAATGAATTGCTGTGGCTGGGGAACATGATGATTTCTGGGAGATTTCCAGGCCCCATGGGGAGACTGACAATTTTACCTCAGGACACGTTCAATGACTCCCAACAGCAACAGCAAACTATTTAGAATGTTAGAGGCAAAGGCCAATCAGGCCGCATATGCAAATGACCTCTGTGTTCTGACTGGCTATGGGGGGAAGAAACAGCAAACTGTTTAGAATGTTGGAGACGGGACTCAGGCAGCGCAGCCAGTGGATAGGGACAGCTTCTGAGGACACGTCACGGAGCCAAAGGCTGTGGGCGCCGTGTGGAAAGCCACCACCAACAGATAATTTTTATATAGAGAGATTAGGGTGAATTATGCTGACATTGTTTTATTCGTACCTCTGCAAGTAGAATGTTTCTTGTTACAAGCAAAGATGCCAGTGTTCTGTTGCATAATGTTACAAGGTTTTGTGTCATTTGTCTTAGACTCTGAAATTATTCTTTCAAATTAACAGTTTATTGGTTTTAAGCAACAAATAATACACACAATACATACAAAGTTGAATGAGTTCCAACAGTATAATACAAAACAGTATCAACATTATGCTGAAATAGATTTAGATTCAATCAAAGTTGCACATAATAATTATAAGGCAAAATGTGATTAATACATCAATTCAAAACAAACACACATCCCTTTTAAAGTATATCTAGACCTAATTCAACAACCAGTTTTGGAATTTCACCTTGAGAAGTGAGGTATTCAAGTATCGGTAACCAAATAGTAGGAAATGTGGAGTGCTTTGAAGGCTGAGAAAAACGCACTAAATTGTCTGAAATTTTTGCTATGACTTACAGATTCCATCTCTTTTGATGCCATTGTGCGAGTGTAGGAGAATTTGGAGATTTCCAATTCTGTGCTATGGTGTTCCGAGCAGCATATAACAGCAAAGAAACCCTCTCTCAGATGGAGTATGAGTTGACTGTACTCCCCCAAATATTTAACAGGAGATCATCCGGTGTTAAAGTTAGGGTAACATTAGTGAATGATGAGATGCATGTAATGACAGACTCCCAGAAGACAGCGACTTCAGGGCATGTTATCCAGCAGTGTAAGTAATTAACCATGTTGCCACGTTTTTTCCAACACAATGGACTAAATTTAGATGATGAGTGAGCTCGTTGTTGAGGGGTAAGGTACCATCTTGAAATTAACTTAAAGGAGTGCAAGTGTATATCTGTAATTGTAGAGTGGAATGGTGTTGATTTCCATATATTGGACCAGGTGTTATCTGAGAGATTTTGATCACATACCTTGTTCCAAAAAGACTGATATGTTAGTGGATTATTTGAAACCTTATCTAATATTGTTCTATAGATTGTTGAGGAGACCTTTTGTCGAATGATGGACTCTGAAATTCTTGATTATCACAGATGCCTTTTTAAGATGTTGCTTGCATGAGTTTTTTCCCCCCTGAATGACCACTTTCATCCATTGTGTCTGCAGTCTCCTGTTATATGAGCTTTCCTGAACCTTACATCAGCTGTAGATTCTTTCAGGTCACTTATTTTTGAGAAATTAACAAAAACTGAAGCCAGTGGGCTTAGAAGAGGTTACTCTGTTTAGGATTGCACTGTAGATCATGTAGTACTTAGGAGCAGAGCAGGGCTTTCTTGTGATGGGACCACAGTTTTGGAACACCTGCCCTGGGCAAACGGCTACACAAACCCTTTATTTTCTCAAGTGTTGTAATATGAACTTGGTAGATGTATAGACATAACTGCACCATAGTATTTTCTGGTTTTTTAATCTGCTGTTGTTTTAAAATGAGTATCTTTTTCTAGTACTTTATGGCAATATATCACCTCTAGAATTTTACCTGACTGTGAATTTGTTTAGAAATAAATGAACAAGTCTTCATGGAAATTGCTGGGTACATGTACACTCACTAAATCAACACTCTGAGCCCATACAGATGACTGAATATTCTGAAGCTGTTTCCCTTACCATAGGTCAGCTTGGTCAGTGTCATTTTCTTGTGACGTGGTGTAGAGAATTTTGCTACACATCAGAAAGAGATGGTTGGTAGAACATCAGAAATGGTATCCCTTTCCCCACTCCATTTAATAGCTCCAGTGGGGGGGAAACTTGTGAGTTACACTGCCAACTTTTAAAGCAATCAGCATTAACATACAGCAGAAATTGACTAGTATTTGCAGTTTTCTGATTAATGGAAGACCAGGGTCAAGGGAATGACTTGCACAATAATGGTGTTGTTGCTCAAGATGGCAATTATTTTATTTGTGTTGTGCTGTTGCTCCAAATGTCAATCATTAGATTTTATATATATTCATTCAGGCTTTATGATCTACATATCTATGAGTAACGGTGCTAGAAAGTAGACTGGATCATTAATTTTTAAGTACGTGAGATCATGCTAGGCTTCCACCACTTTTCTCACGTACTGTTTTGAGTAGTTAATTAAAGATATATTATTAAAAATGAAAATGAGAAATTTACATACTAATGAAGACACTTTGTGTCCACAAATCTGCACACTCTCCTTTTTGAAGATTCCATCTTGCACTTGAACATAAAAACAAATGTAATAAGCTTTCAAACATTTTCAGATCTTGAAAAATATTTTACAGTTTTTCTCCCTGTCTGAGACTCTTGTTTGAATGGTATTTAAACAATGCAAATCTGCGCCTGTTTTATCACCTCTCTCATTCTGAGAAACAGTTTCAGGTGACTAACTGCCTTGATCTGCATTAGATTCAAGTCCACAGTAGTGCCTTAAAGACCAGTAAGACTGGTCCAAAGGAAGTGTTTGACTCTCCAAAGCTTATACCCTGGAAATCTTGTTGCACCTTAAGGTGCAAAGTTTGTAAATATGGATTTGGCCACCTTGAGTCCCTAGAACATGTTATCGGAGTGTGAAATTTGGTCTGATTTTAGAGAAAGATATTTGTCCTCTCTCTTAAGAGGTTATGTGAATTTACCATCTCAAAAAAATTGCAGTTTTTTGTTGTAGATGAGGACAGGAAAATTACCTTAGCAGTCACTAAAAATTTAACTGCAGTGGTCTCTTGAAAGAGGGTTGCAACTCGATCTGTTCAAGACCTTTGAGTCACACACACACAAAACCTTTATTGGCATGAAAGCAGAAAACATCATGGAAAATACAGGAAAATACTAAGATGCATCAGTCACTTACACTTGGCTATTCAAGCCTCATCTTCTGATTGCATAATATAAAATTTTTGCAACAGCCTCCATTATTTCGCAATTAGAAGAAAGTGAACAATTGAGTCATCAGAGTGCCAACTCTTACCCTCTAGAAATGGAGTAATAAAAAGAAATCGGATATCCCTATAGAGGGGGCAATGAAGTATGGTGTGTGTAGTGGATTCTATATCTTTTAGAGAGCAAGGACAAAGTCTGTCTACATATGTTATATGGCGGTACCTCCCTAAAAGCACCTCTGATGGCAGAACATTAAAGTGTGCAAGCCTGTATGCTCTGCGATGATGTGGGGCTGTTAAACTTGACAGATACTTCGCAGTAGAGCCCATGTCAAAAGTCCCCAACCTGCTTGGGGAGCATCTGCTGGCTGCACATTCCCTAAGTTCTTGCCTTCCAATGTCAAGAAATCTTTGTTTAATAAAAGCATAGGCTTCTTTATCTGAAAAGGGGGCTAAATAATCCGGGGATATTCCCATTGTAGAGAGTTTCTCCTCTACATATCTAAGCCATGGAGAGGACCTTTGAGTCAAAAGAAGAGTAAGATAAGAAAGAAAGTAAGGACTCAAATTATGCTCTTCTGCTTTATTTTTCTCCTGGAACTGGATGTGAATTCTGATGAGTTTACTGACAATCCTTAAAATACAAAATTAGTTGGATTTTTTTAACTCATTGTTTTAAGAATAGTATTTTATATAGTATTTTTGTAGAGCTCAGGATGACTTGCATATAAAGGGCATCTTACTAATCACTGTTACAGCAAGTCGATATTACTGCCCTCAGATCATACTTTTAATAACTATTGGTGTCCTCAACACATGCAAGGTGGGTATGTGCAGGGCTAGGAAATATGTTTCTGAGGATTCAAGGTAATCACCGTTGTTGTTGTTTTAAATAATTTTGAGAAGTAAAAAAGGTGTGTGTGTTAACCTTCTCAAAGCAAACAGTGAAGTGTGCATGAATGTAGTAGAACCAAGGGTCCTGACTCACAGCACACTTCAGTATACCAGTATCAGTGGTTGTGCCTTTGGCTTGGGATGCAGACTTCTGCTGACAATTGACTCTATGGGTCAGAACCTATGAGTTCTTTTCCACTCTCAATGATATGTTATATAGGTTATTTTATAACCTCTGTGATACTTTGTGCTCTGCTACGATAGATAATTATGTAGTCCTGCATTTCAACTCTAGGGCAGAGAGGAAGAAAGCAGACATTTGTTTAATACACACCAGTACAGCTAAGAAAGTCAAGGTCATTTTTAATTGTGATACACTGGAAGAATATTTGGTATATTGGTTTTCAAAAACTATAATGCCAAATTCATCCAAACTGCACATCAGAAATCCCACGGACTAGAATCTATCTTGATGAGCATTCTGAGAAGGGAAATGCTAAATGCAATGATGAAATCCAATTATATTGGTACTAGTAAGGAAAGCCCGTCGTGGCGGTAGACGACGGGCCCTAGATAGGAAGGAAGGGCGAGTGGAAGGGAGGAATGGAGAAGAGGAGGTAGAGAGAGAGAGACAGAGGTAGATAGGGGGGAAAGAGAGAAAAGGGGTGGAGACAGAGTGGGGTTAGTGGTAGTAATTTGGAAAGAAAGGAAGGGAGAAAGGAAGGAAGGAAGGAAGGAAGGAAGGAAGGAAGGAAGGAAGGAAGGAAGGAAGGAA
>NW_015164704.1:568082-577734 GCF_001447785.1 Gekko japonicus
CAGGCCTCCGGCGCCGGCCTGGACTGGGGGGGGGAAACCGGCGACGGAGGCTTCCCTCCAGGAGGGGAGGGAGGCGGCGGACGGGCCGTGCAGGGTTCGTTCGCCAGGCAGGATGGGTGCTGGAGGTAGGGAAGCCGGCGGACGGAGCCTATCGGCTCCGTTCGCCGCTGGGCTGAAAGCGTCCCTTACCGTATGTGGGGAAGATGGCCGCTCAGAAGAGCTGGCTCCGATGACTGGCTCCCTCCCCTCCCAGCCACCCAGCCAATGGCAGGGCAGGTTGGCTGAGGGAGCCAGTCATTGGAGGCAGCTCTCCTGAGTGGCATATTTTCCACCCATACACTAACGGGGCGCGTTTTAGAATTTTGGCAGCGACTACTCTTTTATATAAGGGAGAGATACAATATTATACAGTACACAAGGAGTTAATTTTGTAGCATCATTTTTTGCAAGCTGGACAACTGGAAATTATGCACAATTCAAGATGCACTAACTTTGTAACACTTACCAAGTATTGAAGCCTCACTGATATGCACAGTCCGGAAGGCACTTGAAAGAACACTGCACAAGCATTAGTGGAATATTGAAAGACACTTCTCCAGAGGCAAGGTCTTCTTAACTCTATGCACAACTGAAGGATTCATTTAAGAAGACTTGAACTATGCATTTTTTTCAACTTTCTTTTCCTTAAAAGAAATCCATATGATAGCCTGTGTCATTCCAGGAACTGTTTCCACTGCACAGTTGTTCAGTGAAGAATCCTTGCTTCATAATAGTGCAGAATACTTGTGCTTCATCTTCTTTATGGTAAGTTTGAAAAACATTTTGTTCCCAGGCACTTAATTTTCCTTATTCTCCCCTATATATCTTACACTCATCCAGCCTCCACTGTCCCTCCACATGGTGGTTGTTTTAAAAGCCTTTATTATCATTTACATTTTCCCCCATGAGTCATCTTGAATTTTTCAGCATTCTTCTGATAACAATATTTTTTAAAAGGCTGTGTTCCAATAATGCAGTAAAGGAGGGCAGCATTGCTGCTATTGGATTTTCCCCATTACTTACAAGAGCCATAGAGCATCCAAGAGGCAGAATATGCCCTACTCTGGCCCTATCATGCTACAGAATATGAATGGGATGGAGGATAGAGGGTCGTTACTCTTTCCAATGTTGTGGGCATCTCTTTCTTCACATCCTAATCCCTGATTTCTGTCTAGTCTTATTTGTAGCTGGAACAGTGTATTGACATACAAGGATTCAGGCATCATATTGTGTGGCTGTTCCATCTGCTTACACCAGAGACCTTGCATAGTATTTTGATCCTTCTCATGTTGATATTCTCATTAGTAAAGCAACAGACATTATTTTTAATGATGAGCAGAACTTTGAATGGACCATCTGCAGTTGGGCAAATTTCACCCAATACAAATGGATATTTCCTTGGACTGAAAACATTGGCCTTCATTTTTATGCATTGCCAGCCATCTTAATCTTCTCATAGGCAAATATTCACTAAAAATGAAATATACCCTCTATATTAAACATTAAGCTCTCCTTCTGAAATTGCTTGGTTAACCTGTGATCGAATACATAAACATGGCTTGTAATTTCATCCATACTATGAAATCAGTGTGCTCTCCTACGTGATTAAAATTTAATGATATTTAAAAAACACTATTAGGAATAGATTGCTGTTTAATTCCCTTTTCTTTACAAATGAGGATCTTCAGAGTTCATTTTCTTGCCAAGGCAATTGGCATATGAAATACAGTCTGTGGTTAGGTTTTTTTTTTAAGGGAATATCAAATTTTATAATGGCTAATTGAAAAACAAAACGTGAATGAAGAACTGGGCAAAAAGCATTAAAGTAAGCGTTATCCCTATAAAAACAATGCATATTGTACAGAGGTAACACAGGAGACACAAGCAAGCATGAACAAGAAAACATGTAGTCCCTTCATATGTACACATAACTGTTAATGCTCTAGAAGTAATACAAAGAAAGGATGAAATACTAAGGAAAAACATGATAGTGATAGGCTTGATTAGTTTATTCTCAAATACACACACACACAAAATCTCCTTCATGAAAGGGAACATCTTATAATAAGGTTAGTAATTACCTTCATAGCAATTGTAAAAGAGCACTGATTAAAATAATAATGATGCAAATTATCTTCTCAGTTGTACAAATCGTGGTTGATAATAATTCATTGCTTGCAATTGCTGCATTGCAACAGCATCACTAATTCATATCAATTGATACCAACCAGTTAAAACTTGGAAGTGATATCAGTCCGTAGAGTTTCCAGTGACTCCTAGAGAGCACTGATATGACTTCCAGGTTTTCCCCAGAAGTCACGTCACAATTAGGGATGGATACAAACCAGTAAAATGTGGTGTGGTTCGTGGTGTGCCTGGTTTGTGAACCACAAACTGTCATCCAAATGAACCAGTTCAGTTCGTGAGGTTTGTGACCTGGTAGAATGGCCTCCCAGTGTGCTAGAGACACCAAACTCTCAGGGGATCTCCATCTGACTCTACCTGCCCTCCAAGTTTGATGAGGAGTGGATCTATGCGATCCAGGGTACAGCCCCCCAAAGAAGGTGCTTATTGTGTGAAAGAGGACACTACTAGATGGATGATTGGTCTGATCCAACAGGGCTCTTCCTGTGTTCTTAAACATTTCATATGCCCTTGAGATTAAAAATGAAGAATAATAATAATTGGATTTATACCCTGCCCTTCACTCAGCGTCTTGGAATGGCTTACAATTTCCTTCCCTTCCTCTCCCCACAACAGACACCCTGTGAGATAAGTGGGGCTGAGAGAGCTCTGAGAGAACTGCTCTTGAGAGAGCTGTGACTGACCCAAGGTCATCCAGCTAGCTGTGTGTGGAGGAGTGGGGAATCAAAGTTGGTTCTCCAGGTTAGAGTCCACTGCTCTTAACCACCATGCCAAACTGGCTCTCATGCTTTTCACAGTGCTGCTGTTCACAATGGAAACCTTGGCCTTTGCATACCCTGTTTTCATGGACAATAGCCAAAATAGTGGTGAGCATTACAGAAAATCAGAACCATTGACTTCAGTGGACTTTGAAGAAGTGCCAGTGTTGCACAGTGGTCAAAGAGTGTTGGGCTAGTATTTGGGAAACCAACTTTCAAATCCCCTCTTGTGTTATGGAAGCTCGGTGGGTGACCTTGGGCCAGTCACAGTCTCTCAGCCTAATGTCTCACAGAGTTGTTGTGATGATAAAATGGAGGAGAGGAGAATGATGTAAGCTGCCTTGGGTCCCCAGTGGTGAGAAAGGCAGGGCACAAATGAAGTAAATAAAATGAATAAAACTCTGTTTAGGATGACACTTTTGTTCAGATACAAGATCCATTTAACAAATCCTTAAGGTTTAAGTAACTTGTGCCTGGTTTAATAAACCTTAGCCATGCAACCTCTTATTAAAAAAAATAAAAAAATAAAAACCTTGACGTATGCCTGCTTGATTTTTTTTGGTCAGGTGTAAACTAAGGGCCCATGAAGATCTGTGAATGCTAAACTACTGGACAGTTTCCTCAACCCAAATCTTACCATCCACACTGGAATAAGTTCTTAGAGACGAATATCCCTTCTTCCTCTTCTCCTCCCAGCTGTTTTCAGTATTCTGAGAACAATGGACATGTTCAGGCTGCATAGAGCCATGTTGTTGTTGTTTTTCAATTCACCAAAGGACTTTTCCCCCCTGCCTTGTCAGGGGATGGGTGGGGTGGGATGCAGGTTTATTTGTTAGGACAGAGTAAGATTAAGGATTAGCAGTTGGGTATAACAGGAGAACTACTGACCGCCATGAGTGGAATTCCAACAGTGTATTCCATCCATAAGCCAAATTTATGGTTGGTCTGAGGCACTGCGAAGGCCACCTTTAATGGCGGCTATTGGACAAGGGATACCAGTACTCCTGGGGAGGGGAAAGTATAGCAGTGGAACCAGGCAGGAAGTCAAGGGAAGGAGGCGGAGAAGTAGAAGAGCTCAGCCCCCTTCCAGCCTGCATCCAGGGCTCTTTTTGTAGCAGGAACTCCTTTGCATAACAGGCGACACACCCCTAATGTAGCCAATCCTCCAAGAGCTTACAGTAGCCCCTGTAAGAAGAGCTCTGTAAGCCCTTGGAGGATTGGCTACATTAGGGGTGTGTCGCCTAATATGCAAAGGAGTTCCTGCTACAAAAAGAGCCCAGCCTGCATCCCATCCCGAAAGTAGCAGGCAGATGGGCTAGGATTAATGACCCCCCTCCGACATTGGTGTTGTGTAACACCAGGTTCTTAAATAATAAGACCACACCCTTTGGGATTTCTTGCTAGAGCAGGGAGCGGACCTGGCGTGTGTGACCGAGACTTGGGTGCGATATGGGGAGACAGTAGCTCTCTTCCAGTTGGCTCCGCCTGGGTTCTCGGTCCTTCACCAATCATGGATTGAGGGGTGGGGGAGGAGGAGTGGCTCTATTCATTCAGGAGGCTTACTCCTTCAGGGTGCTCCCGTTGCAGAAGCTTGTGGGTATCAAGTGCTTGGGCCTAGTGTGGGAAGCTGGGGAGAGTTTAGCTATTTGGCTAGTGTACCAACCGCCTAATGCACCGACCAATAGCCTGTCATCCCTGGTTGAGGCTGTGTCAGGCTGGGCGTTGGAGCATCCTAGGCTGATAGTCTTGGGTGACTTCAACGTCCATGCCAATGATGCGGCCTTTGCCCAGGTGATTGACCTGGTGTCATCCGTGGTGGCGCTAGGACTCACCCAATATATAACGGCCCCCACTCATTGGGACAGGCATACGCTCGACCTGATCTTCGCAGCGGGGGTTACAGTGGACTGGATCACCCCTTTGGCAGTGCCATGGTTGGACCACCATGTCCTGAAGGCCCATGTGAATTTTTCACCCTGACCCTGTTTGGGTGGTGAGCATATTTTGGCTCACCCGTGGGACCAGATGGACCCTCAGTGGCTTGAGATGGCTGTGTGGGAACCTGAGAGCCAGTTTGGTGTAGTGGTTAAGTGTGCAGACTCTAATCTGGGAGAACCAGGTTTGATGCCCCACTCCTCCCCTTGAACCTGCTGATGTGACCTTGGGTCAGTCACAAGCTCTGGCACAGCTGTTCCTGAAAGAGCAGTTTGTGTCAGAGTTCTCTCAGCCCCACCTACCTCACAGGGTGTCTGTGGTGGGGAGGGGAAGGGAAAGGAGTTTGTAAGCCGCTCTGAGACTCCAAGTGAAGGGCGGGGTATAAATCCAATCTCTTCTTCTTCTTCTTCTTCTTCTTCTTCTTCTTCTTCTTCTTCTTCTTCTCCTCCCCTTGGTGGATCATTAGGTGAGATAGTAAAAAACTGGCATGACTGGCTCTCGGCAGCCATGGATGATTTCGCTCCCCGACGCCCTCTGTGCCCCCGCTCTAAGCGGGCTTCTTGGATTACCTAGGAGCTGCAGCTGATGAAACGAGGGCTCAGAAGACTTGAGAGATGGTGGCGGCACTCTCGTGATGAAGTATAGGATGTTTATGAGATCCTATGAGATGGCAGTCAAAGCCATGAAGAGAGAGTTCTACACAGCCACAGTTGCATCTGCTAGCTCACGCCGGCACAATTGTTTAGGACTACTCGGTCATTAACAGAGCTGCTACAGGGCAGACCAAATGCTAGGGAACTGGACATTGGCTGTGAGGGTTTTGCAAGCTATTTTGCAGATAAAATCCTGTTTCTCCGCCACGATCTCCCCGCCACAGTTGAGACACTAAGTGAACTTGAGGCTCCATGCATGTCTTATGGTTCTATTCTGGATTATTTCAGTCCACTCAGCCTTGAGGAAGTTGACAAATTGCTCTCAACGGTATATCCAACCACATGCAGCCTTGATCCGTGCCCTTCATGGCTCATAAAAGCTGGTCGTGAGGGGTTTCAAGGTGCCGTCAGGGATATTATCAACAAGTCTCTCATTGAGGAACTGTTCCCAGGGGCACCCAAGGAAGCGATGGTCTGCCCTCTCTTGAAAAAACTATCTCTGGCCCTGGCCGAATTGGCCAACTATCGGCCGGTCTCTAATTTGCCCTATTTGGGCAAATTACTGGAGAGAGTGGTGGCAATTCAGTTGCAGAGGTTTATGGATGACACTTCCATGCTAGACCCATTCCAGTCCAGCTTTCAACCAGGCCATGGAATGAAGACAGCACTGGTCACCCTCACAGATGACGTCCGGATGCATCTGGATCAAGGCGGCACGGCAGTAGTGTTGCTGTTGGACCTGTCGGCGGCGTTCAACATGGACAACCATCAGTTACTGATCCACTGCTTTGCTGACACTGGGATCCAGGGGCTTGCCTTGCAATGGCTTGTCTCCTTCCTCCAAGGTCGGGGACAGAGAGTGGTGTTAGGGGAACAGACTCCCATAGGTACCCGCTGGTCTGTGGGGTCCCTCAAGGGGCGGTGCTATCCCCAATATTATTCAACATCTACATGTGCCCCCTTGCCCAGATTGTCTGGAGGCATAGGCTTAGGTGTCACCAATATGCAGATGACACCCAGCTATATCTGCTGTTGGGCGGTCAATGCGACTCTACCCCAGATGACCTGGTCCAGGCGCTTCAGGAAGTGGCGGGCTGGCTTAGACTGAGCTAATTGAAATTGAATCCAACGAAGATGGAGGTCCTGTGCCTGAGTCGGAGCGGGCCGGGGGTAGGGATCCCACTACTGACCTTTGGTGGGGCGCCAGCACCAAGGGTTAGGAGCTTGGGAGTGCTCCTGGATGCCACCTTAACAATGGAGGCCCACTGCCAAGGCAGCCTTTTACCACCTACGGGTGATTAGGCAGTTGGTTCCCTTCCTCGAATGCAATGATCTGGCATTGGTGATCCATGCTATGGTCACCTCGAGATTAGACTACTGCAACACTCTCTACATGGGGCTGCCCTTGTCCCAAATCTGGAAGCTTCAGCTAGTGCAAAATGCGGCAGCCAGACTGCTGATGGGTCTCTCTATAAGAGATCACATCCAGCCTGTGCTGAAGGCACTGCACTGGCTGCCAATAGCATACCGGATTTGTTTCAAGGTGCTGGTTTTGACCTTTAAAGCCCTATATGGCCAGGGACCTGTCTACCTGAGGGACCGCCTTTCCTCATGTGTTCCCCGGAGAGCACTGAGGTCAGGGTTGCAAAATCACCTGACTCTCCCGGGTCTTAAAGATGTCAGATTGGCCGGCACTAGAGCCAGGGCCTTTTCAGTGGCGGCTCCAATCTGATAGAATGAGCTCCTGGAAGACATCAGGACTCTGTGGGACCTTTTGCAGGTCTGCAGGGCCTGTAAAACGGAGCTCTTCCACCAGACGTTCAATTAGGAGCCGCCACTGCTAAATGAGTAATCAGAACTGAACATGCTATGGCCCTTAATGTCACAATGTTGGATACTGCCTTCGGACCACTTTATAGGTTGCAACACTGGATATTGCCTTCTTTTATTGAATTACATCATAGGAATCTCCATCTGTATGTACTAGCACTTTATGTAATTGTTATGTGAATTTTACTGCATTTTATTGTTTTATTGTATTTTAATGGTTGCACGCTGCCTTGAGCCAGTTTTCCTGGCAAGGCAGGATATAAATTGAAAGTAATAAATAAGTAAATAAAATAGTTTTCTGTCTTGACCTTCCTGGTCTGTGGGTGGCCCCATCTTGCTATTTTGGTGAAACTTGGCTGTGAAGTTTATTATTAGAGTGAATAATCTGTTTAATGGGGGCATGTAGCTATAATGAGCTTTTTGCCTCATGTCTTTAGCTAGCTGTAAAGTGTTGCCTTTTAAGTTCGATTTAGAGGTAGCCTTCATGGTCATGTTACTTTAAGATAATATACTTTCCTTTCCAGGTTTTAAGTGCAGCCCCAATGAGGCTTTGATTTTCCACCATACTGCTTGAAAGATGGAGATGTCAAGTTGGATGACAGCTAACGAACTGAGTGTTCAATAGTTCATCACCTTGGTTTTACCAGAAAACATTTATAAACGGGTTTGCAAGAATTGTCCTCATCTGGTAAAATGTGGCTTCTTAACATTGATGCAATACTTGGCAATACTCAGGACACCTAAAAGCCTAGCAAAGGCAGTCTAAGCTTCATATAGAAAGTCTTTAGTCTTAGAGTATTGTTACTAATGAGCAAAAGGCCCTAAGTCTAGAAAATGTATTGTTTTCATGGCATGGAAAGCAATTGCATTTTATTTGTTTATGTCCTGCTTTTCTCCCCAAAGCATCTTACCATATAATAGAAAAAAAACCCTAACAAACAGAAGAAAGGGGAAAGCGACTGCAAAATGACTCTTCCTCTCTTTCTCTGACAGCAAATTTTTCTCAAAGCTTTTGATTTGTCTAGACTTTGATCCTCAGGCTAAGAGCTGAAGGACCTTTAGGTCTTGCACTTGGGCTTACACCCATGTTTGTAATATTTGTGTGTGTGTGTGTGTGTGTGAAGTGCCATCAAGTTGCAGCTGACGCATGGCGACCCCATAGGGTTTTCAAGGCAAGAGACTAACAGAGGTGATTTGTCATTGCCTTCTGCTGCATTAAGGTTGGCATGCCCCCGGTGGGACCAGGGGATCCCCCGATCCACCACTGGCCAGTGGGAAAGCCCCACCCTCGAACAGCAGCATCCCATGGGGACACCACTGATGCAATGACGTCACTGGTAGTGTCATCACTCTGGGGCCATCACATAATGATGCTCTAGCATTTGGGGGAACTCTATGGTTATCATAGAGTTTTTGCCCCAAACACTAGAGTGTTGCTATGCAAAGGTCCTAGCATGATGCCATCACTACTGATTATGTAATTGCACCCCACACACAAAGCACATACTGCAGAAACAACCCAACAAGGAGCCAGGAGCCCCCCGCCGCAGGTAAGAAGAGATCTGGCAACCCTGTGCTGCATAGTGACCCTGGAACCAGCTTCCGAGATCTGACGAAATCAGGCTAGCCCAGGTCATCCAGGTCAGGGCTTGAAATACCTCTAGCAGAGGATAAACGAGTTGAGCCAGATCTTATTCAGCTGCCACCAACCAGCTGGCAGGGTCTTTCCCACTTCTTCCTTTGCCGGACCACATCAATCACATTATTGTTACTTCTCCAGGGTATCATATGCATGAGATTATCTAATTTTATTCTCCAAATAATAACATAGATTAGACTGAGAACTAGTTTTTCCCCCAGAGTCCCATAATGACCTTCAGAGCTGTATAATAATTTGGACCTGTTTTTTCGACATCCTACACTGTAGCCATATCACAACATTTGAGAAATTTTAAGTGTGAAAACTGTTTTCAGTATTTGTAGGCATTTGTAAATATCTGCAGTGGGAGATGAGGACTGGTGCAGCCCTGTTTGAGTTGTGCATATTGGGCTACACAATTACAGTACAATACGTACAGTTCCCTTCTACACAACGTAAAATTGGTCTATACAGATCTTATCAATTAGGTCATGTTGGATCTGTCATTTAGCTCAGTAATGTCTTTTCTAATAGAGTAGCAGCAGTTGTTCTCTTAGCAGAGAAAGGTCTTTCCTAACACCTGCTAGATGCCACAGCTTGAACCTATGGCCTTCTGTATGGAGGAGGAGGAGGAGGAGGAGGAGGAGGAGGCG